>NC_079367.1:879309-906809 GCF_021018895.1 Seriola aureovittata | reverse complement strand
GAAGGCCCTAATACTAACCGGTTTCATCTGACCCTAACCCTAACCACACCAAAGAGGACCTAATCCTAACCAGACTCATTTTGTCAATACCATAACCGGTTTCTGCTTAGCTTCATGTCCACTAGATCACCCTATTTATTATTTATTATATATTGTGTGTTCCTAGTAGCCTAATTTATGTATATATTATAAAGACAATGGGATCATTAAAGGAACACAGTCAGAGGAGTCAGGAGCAGAAATTATTTATTTTGCTGTAATAGCACAGACTTTATGGTTCTCTGTCTCCTTTTCTCCTTTCTCCTTTTTTTAAAAAAAACTAAAATAAGCAAAAAACAGAGGGTGATCAAGTGTGTACATATAGGAATAATTTAGCCTTTTTCTCTAAAAAAATAAATAAATAAATAACAAGCAGCATGCATGTATGTGCATGTGATTATATGTGTATATATATGTGTGTTTATATGTGTATGTGCAGATAGGTGCATATGCAACATGCTATTAATAAATATATAAATAAATAAATAAACAATTTAAAACCCAGGGGGGTTTACTACATAGAATCCAACATGGAAATAATAAATAAAGGATCTAGTTGATTAATAAATATATATATGATTATTACAGAAATACTAAATAAATACATAAATATCACTATTAATAAATATATAAAGATTTTTATTATTAATAAATACTCAATAAATAAATAAATATATCGATTAATTAATTTCATATCATATAAATAGATTAAAAATAGTACATAGGGGTGGACAAACGGTTTAAAGGAAAGAGGTCTACATGAGGAATAAATATATTAAAAACCGGAAGGAATGGAGTTTTAAAAGGATGTTTTTATTCCTTTTTGTTTGTTTTTGTTCAGTACTCATGTGTTTTTCTTTTTCCGTTAAAAACGATTCATGTGAATGGAATTAAAATAACAATGTTGCCTTTTTTTCTTTTTATGGAATGTTCAAGCGGATGTCCGATCATTAATTAATGTTCAAACCGATGATGACGGATATCCGTTTTTGAAAAGTCGTCTCTCGTCTGAGGCGATCGGTGCACCGTGGTGGAGTGCAATGGCGGCCGGCTGGCCGGCAGGGGCGACAGAGGGAGAGAGGTGAGCTCCCGACTTCCGCTCCCGCCCCTCTTGACAGGAGCGCGGAAATTTCAAACTCCACTGTCTCCCTGAGCTAGCCGTTGACAGCCACGGACCGACAGCACTCCACCGAGAATTTGTCACCGGTCACCGTCAAGACAAAGTTTGTATTTGCCTGAAGAAGGTCAGATAATTGACCGAAACGTTGCAGTGTATTAGTGTGTGTTTTTATGGTATTTTCTGTAAAATAAAAGGTATTGTTTTTTGAAAAAAAGAAAAATCCCCCTCTTTTTTCAAAAGTAAACAGCTAAGTACTGTTAGATTAGATTTTTTTCGCCTCACCCAGAGGTCCGTTTTTCGTTAAATATATTTATTTAATCCTCATTTTTACTTTTTTATTACAATTTTTATTTAAAAAAACACACACACATATGCACTTCCACGAGAGAGACGACGGCTGGACGATGGTCCGACGCGGGCGCAGGCAGCCACGCTCGGGAAACAGAGCACCCCAGCGCTCCGGCTCCCCCCGCAGCTACGACCACCAACCACGGAGCTACGCCTCCGTGGTGAGATATGGACGATCCAGATGGGACAGATACGATGGATCGCGTCACTTCCAGCGATCCACCGCGGCCAGAACACCAGGGCAGGATCGCCGCACTCATCGGGCTAATGAGCAGCGGACCGACAACGGCGGGCGGCGACAAGACCGCCAGATCCACTACGCTCACGAGCAGCGGACCGATTACGGCGGGCGGCGACAGGACCGCCAGATCCACTACGCTCACGATCAGCGGATCGACAACGGCGGAAGACGGCGGGACCGCCAGATCCACTACGCTCACGATCAGCGGATCGACAACGGCGGAAGACGGCGGGACCGCCAGATCCACTACGCTCGCGAGCAGCGGCATGATAACAGCGGGCGACGGCGGGACAACCAGGTGGGATATGGGCCTGGACAGCGGACCATGGACGGCCACCGCCGCCCACAGCCACAACCACAGGGGCATCACGGACCCCCCCAGCCCATCCACAAGGTACATTCAAATGATCCGGACTTTAATTCAAAAGTCCGGATCATTCATAACATTATTAAAGCGGCCCACCATCTAAAAAATGTGTCGGGGGAGAAACCACCCCCAACCATCGGCCGTATGACTGCAACTCTGAGCGAGTTCATTAAACCTGCCTCCCCGACGGACGCCACCAGCCTGCTGCTGGTGGGTAACGCCAAAAACTGGGAGTACACCACCCTCCTAGCTCTCAGAGAACACTATATGATAATGCTGGAAACGGAAATTAATGAACTGGCTAACTTTGTTAATCAGGACTGGAGAGGTCCGTTCCAGATTGCCTCCTCTTGGGCGAGGAGGAATCTGGGACAGAGACTGATGGCAGAGACGCTGCAGCAAGCTGAGGCCGTGATCCTGGCCCACCTAACAGGCTGGCAAGCGACGGAGCGCACCGCGGGGGGTGCACGGGAGCACGAGAGCCCGCCTCCAGAGCCTCAGGGAACCCCGGTGGCACCCCCTCCCACCACCAGCAAGCCGAGGATTCCCCCGCCCCCCTCCCCCGCACCACCAACAGCCCCCCTCCCTTTGACGAGAGCTTTAAGTGTGGCTCCTGGACCGTCAACAGCGACACTCACCGCAGCCTCATCTTCAGTCCAGGGGACGCCACAGCAGAGAGACGAGGAACGATGCAGCCAGTCGTCACAGGAGGAAATCAGCCCTCTCTCCTCTCTCCTCTCTCTTCTCCCTCCTTTTCTCCCCCCTCCGGTTCCTGGCCCTCTCCTCACACCGGCGCCTCTTGCGCCCGCCTCCCCCATCATGGCTCCTCCTCTTCTGCTCCCCCCTCCTTCGTCTCCTCCGACTCATCCTCAACCGGTGGTGGCATCCTCCATCTCCCCTCCACCTGCAAAGGAGACAGAGCAGATAACACCATGGAGCCCTAAACAACAGAGGGAGGTAAGGACCAGCGCCAGGGTGAACCCACACCCACCGCCACCTGTTCCACTTACCCCTGTGGTCTGCCTAGCTCCTCTTGCGGTCCAGCCTGACTGTGAGAGTGATGCTGAGGATGAAGAGAGGGGAACCATCTCCCCGGACAACATGGCCAGCCCCCAAGCCACACCTTCCAGACCGCTCAGCCCTCCGGTGCTGACACCACATTTAACGGCCGACAGGCAGGGCACGCCGACTGACCTGAGCTCACCACCCTCATCCACCACACCTGTCCGGAGACCCACCCGCCACATCAACACAGTCAGGAAAATGAAGGACTGGGCGCTGAATGTCAGGAAAAAATACCTGATCGTGGGAGACTCCAACCTCGCCAGATGTCCACCCTTCCGGGACCAGGACCTACAGGTGGACAGCTATCCGGGAGCTAACTTCCACCACGCCGCAGCCATCATCGCCAAGGCAACCTGCTCCACGCTGCCGGAGAAAATCATCCTGGCCTTTGGTCTGAACCACAGGACTCAGAAGGCCCAGCTCACGGCGACGAAACAGCTACAGGCGGCTTTGAGAGCAACGAGGCGGCGCTTCCCACTGGCACGTGTGATGGTGCCAGCCATCAATTACTCTCCATCTCTCCCTCAGCAGGAACGCTTTAATCTGAATGCAATAAATAAATATATTGTAGAAAACTGTGAGTTCATCCCCAAACTCCCAGACACAGCGTTCAGCACAGAGAGAGATGGAGTGCACTGGACGAGGCAGACAGCAGGTTCCATGCTGGATCACTGGGGTAAGCATTTAAACTGAGGATCCCCACAAGCCTGCCACCTCAGGAGGGGTACAGAAATGTGAAAATTTTGTCTAATAAAGTACAACTGTCCACCCCTCAGCTTGCTCTACTTGATAGAGGCCTTACTTTCATCCCCATATTGGGTTTTAACAGAGAAAATATTAGGCAACAGTCTAGATTCGACCTACAAAATTACCATAGAAGATTAAAGTTGGCAGCTTTCTATGGTGATAGAGGTGATTTAACACCACAACCTTTCACTCCCACATCTCATTGGGCCCCTCCCGATGCACAACTACCCCCCCAAATTGTAGACCTAATTAAAAGAGATATAAATTATCATGACAAACATTTTAAAATCCGGCATGTGAAACCTAATCTGACACAAAAAGAAAGCTCAGCACTTAAAGAGCTAATTAACAATAAAAACATCATTATTAAACCAGCCGATAAGGGCAGTGTTGTGGTAGTTATGGAACGGGAGCAATATTTATGGGAAGGATACAGACAATTAAATGATACAAAGTATTACTCTAAATTAGAAAATCCAATTTATCTGGACACCATCCCTATTACACACCAAATTATTAAGAAACTACAGGAGAAAAAATTTATTAATTCGAAACAGAGAAATTATTTAATTGGTGATTCAGAACCCAGACCTAGACGTTTTTACATGTTGCCTAAAATACATAAGGACCCTGCTAAGTGGAGCAAGCCGTTTGAAATCCCCCCTGGTAGACCGATAGTGTCTGATTGTAGCAGTGAGACCTACAGGACGGCAGAGTTCCTGGACTTTTATCTGAACCCCCTGTCCACTAAACACACCAGTTATATTAGAGACACATATGATTTCATAGACAAAATTAAAAACTTACAGATTCCGGCAGATTCGATCCTTTTTACTATCGACATTGATAGTCTCTATACAAATATAGATATAAGAGAGGGCATTCAATCAGTGAAGAACATTTTTGCTAAAAATTATGATAAAAAAAGACCGGATAAAGAATTACTACAATTATTAGAGATTAATTTAACAAAAAATGATTTTGAATTCAATGGTGAGTATTTTTTACAAATTAAGGGCACAGCAATGGGCAAGAAATTTGCGCCCGCATATGCCAACATTTTTATGGCAGATTGGGAAACAGGAGCCCTACAACAGTGTGAGAAAAGACCCATCCATTATTATAGATATTTAGATGACATCTGGGGTATTTGGACACATTCAGAGGATGATTTTAAGCTTTTCCTGAACACTCTTAATAATTTTAATCCGTCTATTAAATTAAAATCCACTTTAGATCACAATTCTATTGACTTCCTGGACACAACAACATTTAAAGGACCCAAATTTAATGAAACCAATAGATTAGATATTAAAGTTTTTTTCAAAGAGACGGATACTCACGCTTTACTCCATAAGACCAGCTTTCACCCCAAACACACTTTTGCAGGTCTAATCAAATCTCAATTATTACGGTTCCACAGGATCTGCACCCAAAATGAGGATTTTAAAAAGGCCACTGGGGTGCTCTTTTCTGCATTGGCCCGCAGGGGGTACTCCAGGACCTTCCTAAGAAACTCCTTCAAAAAGTTCCTCCAAATTAAGCCCAATAATGTGTCCTCTATCATTCCTTTTATCACCACTTACTCGGCATCCACGGTGAAGCTGGTCAGAGAAATCAGGAATAACTTTGAAGACTCCAGGAAAGGAAGGGAACTTCTCCAGAACCACAGGATCATTGCTGCATTCAGGAAAAACAAAAATTTAAAGGATTACCTGGTGAAAGCCAAAATTAAACCAATAATTGATTCCAAATTAAAGGGTAATACTGAATTCTTTAAACAGCAAGTATGGGTGTCTAATAAAAAGAATAAAAATGTATATAAAATTGAGAATCAGGGAAATATTTCATCCAAAAATTGTGTATATATCATTATTTGTAAACAATGTGGACTACAGTATGTTGGTGAAACGGGAAACACAATCCGAATCAGATTCACACAACATAGATATAATATTTTGAAGAGAAAAGACATCCACACTCAGCTGGTTAAACACTTCATACAGCATGGCTGGCATTCAGTACAGGCCTCTGTCCTCCAGTGTAATCCAAATTGGACAACAGCCCAGAGACAGAGGACAGAGAGAACCTGGATTAGTAAATTGGACACTAGATTCCCACAGGGACTAAATGAGGGATAAGAGAGAGACTGCATGGGACTGGATGGAGTGTGCACAGATTGCGCCACCGCTTCGCGGTGGCACAATCCTTTATTTCCTAAACCTAACCAGGGTTTGCATCCCGACCCCTACCTTGACCCGTCACACCACCCTCACCCATCCCCCTTCCCCACTTTTGACCCCCATTCCTTCCCTTATCCTAAACCTAACCTACCCCCCTCCCCACACCCTGTTCCTAATCCCAACCCACCCCCCTCCCCTGACCCTAACCTACCCCTGACCCCCTGCCCTAACCCCAACCTATCCCTCACCCCTTGCCCTAATCCTAACCCACTCCCTCTCCCTTACCCTCCCCCCACCCCCTATCCGAACCTGGATCTGCATCCTCTTCCCTACCCTAACCCCAACCCCAAGGACAGTAACGGCCCAAGCTCACCCCACAAACATACCCAACCAACACACCACAATCCTCCATCACCACCACAACTGGTACCGTTTGTCTCCACCTTCTCCCATCAAATCACCGGCCTGCACCGTATCATCAAACACAACTTTTGCATACTACAGTCCCAACATCCGGCTTTTCACAACCACCAAATCATTTCAGCCTACAGGAAACACAAGAGCCTCCAATCTATCCTCACCAGATCCCTATTCACTGACCATAGACCCACACCCCCACTTCCACATAGCCATCATTACAAGAATAGAAAATTTATCCACAATTCATATAGCAACACAGCATTTCCTACCCTCGGCTCATTCTCCATCACTACCACCAACATAGTCTACATCATCACATGCACACTTTGCAATAAACACTACATAGGAGAAACAAAACATTCCACACACACCCGCCTATCACAACACCTTTATAACATTGGGGAAGGTCGACTCCCAACCCCCCTGGTACAACATTTTCAAGTACACTCCCCCACCCACATCATCATAACAGTTTTAGAAAACAACGACCGTTGGACCTGTGGGCAGAGGAAGAGAGCGGAGAAGATTTGGATCCACAGGCTCGGGACCACTGTACCCGGAGGTTTAAACGACGACTGAAGCAAGGACAACAACATCCACCACCTCCGGGTACGGTCCTCCCGAGCCTGTTCCTGCACTGTTCTTGGACCATGCGAATCCCATCCCAACACAAATGGTAAGACAGCACAATGGTTAAGGCCCTGGTCTGCCATATGGCAGACTGGGGTTCGAATCCACATCTGGGCGGGAGGTGCATATTTTATTTTTTCATTTTTAACATTTTTAATATTATTATTTGGAACCTTAGAAATAGGGGCAGGAAACCCTCCCTCTTTTTACTAATGTTTTTACTATTTATGCATGCTTATTTTTATTAACATTATTATAAGCACTTATATGTTTTTACTCTTTTAGCACTTATGTTTTTATCATTCTAGCACTTACCTTTCCTGCCCCAACTTTTAGATCCATATATACTCCCCTATGTTACTAATGTCGCAAATTGATTCCCTTATTGCTATTTTATCTATTTATACCCTTTATCATTATTATTCCTTTTTTTTTTTTTTTTTTTTTTTTTTTTTTTTTTTTTTCTCTAAGTTAACAAAACTATTATTAAATATAATAATATATTTAATACTTTATAATATATTATATAATAATGATATCTATATATACAAATGTAAATTTTTTTTTTTTTTTTTTTTTTTTTTTTTTTTTTCCGCTAACCTAAATATCATTATATATATTTTTTATATAACAACGATATCTATATATACATATATCCTTTATATTTATTCATTTATTTATTTATTTATTTATTTTTTATTTTTTATTTTTTTTTTTTTTTTTTTTTTTTTTTTTTCTTCTCTCCTATGCACCTCCCTATGGTGATCCGCATGGTCCAATTGGGACGGTTCCCAGCCCCCCCCAAGCACAATTGTTTTATATTAGCTAATATTGTTTAATTCCTCTATTTATATATTTTTTAACTTTTTATTATTTTTATTTATTTGCTGGGCCCGTCTCCTTTTATAAATTTAATCAAGGCAGGTCCCTCTCTTCCCTCTGCCCGATGCTCTGCCTGGGGATCGAACCCTGGTCTCCGGTGGGAAAGACCACTTCTCTCTCCATTCTGCTATCAACTCTATCAGATCAGTAGGCCAGTGCACAGTATTTTAACTCAAACTCATAAACCCAACCCCAACCCCAACCCTAACCATTGTAATTGGATGCCTAAACCTAATTAACACCTAAACCTAACCATTTTAATTGGATTCCTAAATTAACTAAGTTTTTAACCCTAACTTGCCTAAATCCTAACCCTAACCATTTGGTTTTATCTAAAAATTAAAAAACCCCTGTTTAAAACCTAAATTTAATTATAAAAACTGTTTAAAAATATATAAATACTGTTAAAATATATACATGATTATTTGTTATTATTTAATTCATTAAAATTCATTTAAAGGGTTAAAATATAGAGCTAAATTCATTATATGGGGATTACATTAAAAAACTATCAGGATTTAAGGGGTTAATTCGATTTATTTCAAAAAACTAAATTTAGACGATAAAAATTTAAAAAGACGACGAGCGAGTATAAAAAGGGTGAAAACTCATTGAGGGCTCATTCTGAGCTGAGGCTTTGTTGGAGACAGCTGCTTTTAGTGCATGGTTGCAATTGCCTTTTACTTTCATTGCCCTGCCTGAAGAAGGCACATACAGTGCCGAAACGTCGCGAGAGGGCACATTTTTAGTTTATTAATATAAAAAATATAAAAATATAGTTTAATTTTTAAGGGAGTTTTTTAGTTTGTTTTTTGTTTTTTGTTTTGTTATAAAAATTCATTTTTTCTTTTATTTACATTTATAGAAAATTTAAAAAAGACACCCCCCCATCATTCCTAATGGCATATGCCGAGGAGGATGATGGGTGGCAAGTGGTTCGCCGTGGAAGAAGGGGTCGCTTCCGTGGGCGAAACTGGGACCATCGACCCCAAGACCGGAGTTGGTCTTCTTGGGACCGGGGAGGGATGGGTACCAGGGGGAAGGCCCGTGCATTTCCCGACCCTCAATGGAGGGGACGGGCTAACCCTCTGCCTAACCACCCTCTATGTGTGTGTTATCCCTAATCCTATTCCTAACCCTAACCCTAACCCTAATTTGGTATCTACGGACTCGGCTCGTCACGCTGAGTAACATATGTCAGCCCCAGGCTTCGAAGTCGCTCCCGTCGGAAGGGATGCCTCGTTAAACGTGTCCGAGGCCCGCTTGCTGCGACGAAAAATTTTGTCAAAAGTCCACAAATTGGGTGTCTACGAACTCGGCTCGTCAAGCTGAGTAACATATGTCAGCCCCAGCCTTCTGAGTCGCTCCCTTCCGAAGGGTCATCTCTCATATGCTGAGGTGCCACACCATTAAGACTAGTGTGAATGTCGCAACGGAAAAGTTTGTCCAAAGTCCACAAGTTTGGTGTCTACGGACTCGGCTCGTCACGCTGAGTAACATATGTCAGCCCCAGCCTTCTGAGTCGCTCCCTTCCGAAGGGTCATCTCTCATATGCTGAGGTGCCACACCATTAAGACTAGTGTGAATGTCGCAACGGAAAAGTTTGTCCAAAGTCCACAAATTGGGTGTCTACGGACTCGGCTCTTCACGCTGAGTAACATATGTCAGCCCCAGCCTTCTGAGTCGCTCCCTTCCGAAGGGTCATCTCTCATATGCTGAGGTGCCACACCATTAAGACTAGTGTGAATGTCGCAACGGAAAAGTTTATCCAAAGTCCACAAGTTTGGTGTCTACGGACTCGGCTCGTCACGCTGAGTAACATATGTCAGCCCCAGCCTTCTGAGTCGCTCCCTTCCGAATGGCCGCCATGGGAGGTCTCTCATATGCTGCCGGGAGACACGGTTAAATTCTGTGTTTTAATAATTTCCGAAAAATTTTCTCGAAAGTCCACAAATTTGGTATCTACGGACTCGGCTCGTCACGCTGAGTAACATATGTCAGCCCCAGGCTTCGAAGTCGCTCCCGTCGGAAGGGATGTCTCGTTAAACGTGTCCGAGGCCCGCTTGCTGCGACGAAAAATTTTGTCAAAAGTCCACAAATTGGGTGTCTACGGACTCGGCTCGTCAAGCTGAGTAACATATGTCAGCCCCAGCCTTCTGAGTCGCTCCCTTCCGAAGGGTCATCTCTCATATGCTGAGGTGCCACACCATTAAGACTAGTGTGAATGTCGCAACGGAAAAGTTTGTCCAAAGTCCACAAGTTTGGTGTCTACGGACTCGGCTCTTCACGCTGAGTAACATATGTCAGCCCCAGCCTTCTGAGTCGCTCCCTTCCGAAGGGTCATCTCTCATATGCTGAGGTGCCACACCATTAAGACTAGTGTGAATGTCGCAACGGAAAAGTTTATCCAAAGTCCACAAGTTTGGTGTCTACGGACTCGGCTCGTCAAGCTGAGTAACATATGTCAGCCCCAGCCTTCTGAGTCGCTCCCTTCCGAAGGGTCATCTCTCATATGCTGAGGTGCCAGACCATTAAGACTAGTGTGAATGTCGCAACGGAAAAGTTTGTCCAAAGTCCACAAGTTTGGTGTCTACGGACTCGGCTCTTCACGCTGAGTTACATATGTCAGCCCCAGCCTTCTGAGTCGCTCCCTTCCGAAGGGTCATCTCTCATATGCTGAGGTGCCACACCATTAAGACTAGTGTGAATGTCGCAACGGAAAAGTTTGTCCAAAGTCCACAAGTTTGGTGTCTACGGACTCGGCTCGTCACGCTGAGTAACATATGTCAGCCCCAGTCTTCTGAGTCGCTCCCTTCCGAATGGCCGCCATGGGAGGTCTCTCATATGCTGCCGGGAGACACGGTTAAATTCTGTGTTTTAATAATTTCCGAAAAATTTTCTCGAAAGTCCACAAATTTGGTATCTACGGACTCGGCTCGTCACGCTGAGTAACATATGTCAGCCCCAGGCTTCTAAGTCGCTTCTTTCGGAAGGGATGCCTCGTTAAACGTCTCCGAGGCCCGCTTGCTGGGACGAAAAATGTTGTCAAAAGTCCACAAATTGGGTATCTACGGACTCGGCTCGTCAAGCTGAGTAACATATGTCAGCCCCAGCCTTCTGAGTCGCTCCCTTCCGAAGGGTCATCTCTCATATGCTGAGGTGCCACACCAATAAGACTAGTGTGAATGTCGCAACGGAAAAGTTTGTCCAAAGTCCACAAGTTTGGTGTCTACGGACTCGGCTCGTCACGCTGAGTAACATATGTCAGCCCCAGCCTTCTGAGTCGCTCCCTTCCGAATGGCCGCCATGGGAGGTCTCTCATATGCTGCCGGGAGACACGGTTAAATTCTGTGTTTTAATAATTTCCGAAAAATTTTCTCGAAAGTCCACAAATTTGGTATCTACGGACTCGCTCGTCACGCTGAGTAACATATGTCAGCCCCAGGCTTCTAAGTCGCTTCTTTCGGAAGGGATGCCTCGTTAAACGTCTCCGAGGCCCGCTTGCTGGGACGAAAAATGTTGTCAAAAGTCCACAAATTGGGTATCTACGGACTCGGCTCGTCAAGCTGAGTAACATATGTCAGCCCCAGCCTTCTGAGTCGCTCCCTTCCGAAGGGTCATCTCTCATATGCTGAGGTGCCACACCAATAAGACTAGTGTGAATGTCGCAACGGAAAAGTTTGTCCAAAGTCCACAAGTTTGGTGTCTACGGACTCGGCTCGTCACGCTGAGTAACATATGTCAGCCCCAGCCTTCTGAGTCGCTCCCTTCCGAAGGGTCATCTCTCATATGCTGAGGTGCCACACCATTAAGACTAGTGTGAATGTCGCAACGGAAAAGTTTGTCCAAAGTCCACAAGTTTGGTGTCTAGGGACTCGGCTCGTCACGCTGAGTAACATATGTCAGCCCCAGCCTTCTGAGTCGCTCCCTTCCGAATGGCCGCCATGGAAGGTCTCTCATATGCTGCCGGGAGACACGGTTAAATTCTGTGTTTTAATAATTTCCGAAAAATTTTCTCGAAAGTCCACAAATTTGGTATCTACGGACTCGGCTCGTAACGCTGAGTAACATATGTCAGCCCCAGGCTTCGAAGTCGCTCCCGTCGGAAGGGATGTCTCGTTAAACGTGTCCGAGGCCCGCTTGCTGCGACGAAAAATTTTGTCAAAAGTCCACAAATTGGGTGTCTACGGACTCGGCTCGTCAAGCTGAGTAACATATGTCAGCCCCAGCCTTCTGAGTCGCTCCCTTCCGAAGGGTCATCTCTCATATGCTGAGGTGCCAGACCATTAAGACTAGTGTGAATGTCGCAACGGAAAAGTTTGTCCAAAGTCCACAAGTTTGGTGTCTACGGACTCGGCTCGTCACGCTGAGTAACATATGTCAGCCCCAGCCTTCTGAGTCGCTCCCTTCCGAATGGCCGCCATGGAAGGTCTCTCATATGCTGCCGGGAGACACGGTTAAATTCTGTGTTTTAATAATTTCCCAAAAATTTTCTCGAAAGTCCACAAATTTGGTATCTACGGACTCGGCTCGTAACGCTGAGTAACATATGTCAGCCCCAGGCTTCGAAGTCGCTCCCGTCGGAAGGGATGTCTCGTTAAACGTGTCCGAGGCCCGCTTGCTGCGACGAAAAATTTTGTCAAAAGTCCACAAATTGGTATCTACGGACTCGGCTCGTCAAGCTGAGTAACATATGTCAGCCCCAGCCTTCTGAGTCGCTCCCTTCCGAAGGGTCATCTCTCATATGCTGAGGTGCCACACCATTAAGACTAGTGTGAATGTCGCAACGGAAAAGTTTGTCCAAAGTCCACAAGTTTGGTGTCTACGGACTCGCTCGTCACGCTGAGTAACATATGTCAGCCCCAGCCTTCTGAGTCGCTCCCTTCCGAATGGCCGCCATGGGAGGTCTCTCATATGCTGCCGGGAGACACGGTTAAATTCTGTGTTTTAATAATTTCCGAAAAATTTTCTCGAAAGTCCACAAATTTGGTATCTACGGACTCGGCTCGTCACGCTGAGTAACATATGTCAGCCCCAGGTTTCGAAGTCGCTCCCGTCGGAAGGGATGCCTCGTTAAACGTGTCCGAGGCCCGCTTGCTGCGACGAAAAATTTTGTCAAAAGTCCACAAATTGGGTGTCTACGGACTCGGCTCGTCAAGCTGAGTAACATATGTCAGTCCCAGCCTTCTGAGTCGCTCCCTTCCGAAGGGTCATCTCTCATATGCTGAGGTGCCAGACCATTAAGACTAATGTGAATGTCGCAACGGAAAAGTTTGTCCAAAGTCCACAAGTTTGGTGTCTACGGACTCGGCTCTTCACGCTGAGTTACATATGTCAGCCCCAGCCTTCTGAGTCGCTCCCTTCCGAAGGGTCATCTCTCATATGCTGAGGTGCCACACCATTAAGACTAGTGTGAATGTCGCAACGGAAAAGTTTGTTCAAAGTCCACAAGTTTGGTGTCTACGGACTCGGCTCGTCACGCTGAGTAACATATGTCAGCCCCAGTCTTCTGAGTCGCTCCCTTCCGAATGGCCGCCATGGGAGGTCTCTCATATGCTGCCGGGAGACACGGTTAAATTCTGTGTTTTAATAATTTCCGAAAAATTTTCTCGAAAGTCCACAAATTTGGTATCTACGGACTCGGCTCGTCACGCTGAGTAACATATGTCAGCCCCAGCCTTCTGAGTCGCTCCCTTCCGAAGGGTCATCTCTCATATGCTGAGGTGCCACACCATTAAGACTAGTGTGAATGTCGCAACGGAAAAGTTTGTCCAAAGTCCACAAGTTTGGTGTCTACGGACTCGGCTCGTCACGCTGAGTAACATATGTCAGCCCCAGCCTTCTGAGTCGCTCCCTTCCGAATGGCCGCCATGGGAGGTCTCTCATATGCTGCCGGGAGACACGGTTAAATTCTGTGTTTTAATAATTTCCGAAAAATTTTCTCGAAAGTCCACAAATTTGGTATCTACGGACTCGGCTCGTCACGCTGAGTAACATATGTCAGCCCCAGCCTTCTGAGTCGCTCCCTTCCGAAGGGTCATCTCTCATATGCTGAGGTGCCACACCATTAAGACTAGTGTGAATGTCGCAACGGAAAAGTTTGTCCAAAGTCCACAAGTTTGGTGTCTACGGACTCGGCTCGTCACGCTGAGTAACATATGTCAGCCCCAGCCTTCTGAGTCGCTCCCTTCCGAATGGCCGCCATGGGAGGTCTCTCATATGCTGCCGGGAGACACGGTTAAATTCTGTGTTTTAATAATTTCCGAAAAATTTTCTCGAAAGTCCACAAATTTGGTATCTACGGACTCGGCTCGTCACGCTTAGTAACATATGTCAGCCCCAGCCTTCTGAGTCGCTCCCTTCCGAATGGCCGCAATGGGAGGTCTCTCATATGCTGCCGGGAGACACGGTTAAATTCTGTGTTTCAACAATTTCCGAAAAATTTTCTCGAAAGTCCACAAATTTGGTATCTACGGACTCGGCTCGTCACGCTGAGTAACATATGTCAGCCCCAGCCTTCTGAGTCGCTCCCTTCCGAAGGGTCATCTCTCATATGCTGAGGTGCCACACCATTAAGACTAGTGTGAATGTCGCAACGGAAAAGTTTGTCCAAAGTCCACAAGTTTGGTGTCTACGGACTCGGCTCGTCACGCTGAGTAACATATGTCAGCCCCAGCCTTCTGAGTCGCTCCCTTCCGAATGGCCGCCATGGGAGGTCTCTCATATGCTGCCGGGAGACACGGTTAAATTCTGTGTTTTAATAATTTCCGAAAAATTTTCTCGAAAGTCCACAAATTTGGTATCTACGGACTCGGCTCGTCACGCTGAGTAACATATGTCAGCCCCAGGCTTCGAAGTCGCTCCCGTCGGAAGGGATGTCTCGTTAAACGTGTCCGAGGCCCGCTTGCTGCGACGAAAAATTTTGTCAAAAGTCCACAAATTGGGTGTCTACGGACTCGGCTCGTCAAGCTGAGTAACATATGTCAGCCCCAGCCTTCTGAGTCGCTCCCTTCCGAAGGGTCATCTCTCATATGCTGAGGTGCCACACCATTAAGACTAGTGTGAATGTCGCAACGGAAAAGTTTGTCCAAAGTCCACAAGTTTGGTGTCTACGGACTCGGCTCGTCACGCTGAGTAACATATGTCAGCCCCAGCCTTCTGAGTCGCTCCCTTCCGAAGGGTCATCTCTCATATGCTGAGGTGCCACACCATTAAGACTAGTGTGAATGTCGCAACGGAAAAGTTTGTCCAAAGTCCACAAGTTTGGTGTCTACGGACTCGGCTCTTCACGCTGAGTAACATATGTCAGCCCCAGCCTTCTGAGTCGCTCCCTTCCGAAGGGTCATCTCTCATATGCTGAGGTGCCACACCATTAAGACTAGTGTGAATGTCGCAACGGAAAAGTTTATCCAAAGTCCACAAGTTTGGTGTCTACGGACTCGGCTCGTCAAGCTGAGTAACATATGTCAGCCCCAGCCTTCTGAGTCGCTCCCTTCCGAAGGGTCATCTCTCATATGCTGAGGTGCCACACCATTAAGACTAGTGTGAATGTCGCAACGGAAAAGTTTGTCCAAAGTCCACAAGTTTGGTGTCTACGGACTCGGCTCGTCACGCTGAATAACATATGTCACCCCCAGCCTTCTGAGTCGCTCCCTTCCGAAGGGTCATCTCTCATATGCTGAGGTGCCACACCATTAAGACTAGTGTGAATGTCGCAACGGAAAAGTTTGTCCAAAGTCCACAAGTTTGGTGTCTACGGACTCGGCTCGTCACGCTGAGTAACATATGTCAGCCCCAGCCTTCTGAGTCGCTCCCTTCCGAATGGCCGCCATGGGAGGTCTCTCATATGCTGCCGGAGACACGGTTAAATTCTGTGTTTTAATAATTTCCGAAAAATTTTCTCGAAAGTCCACAAATTTGGTATCTACGGACTCGGCTCGTCACGCTGAGTAACATATGTCAGCCCCAGGTTTCGAAGTCGCTCCCGTCGGAAGGGATGCCTCGTTAAACGTGTCCGAGGCCCGCTTGCTGCGACGAAAAATTTTGTCAAAAGTCCACAAATTGGGTGTCTACGGACTCGGCTCGTCAAGCTGAGTAACATATGTCAGCCCCAGCCTTCTGAGTCGCTCCCTTCCGAAGGGTCATCTCTCATATGCTCAGGTGCCACACCATTAAGACTAGTGTGAATGTCGCAACGGAAAAGTTTGTCCAAAGTCCACAAGTTTGGTGTCTACGGACTCGGCTCGTCACGCTGAGTAACATATGTCAGCCCCAGCCTTCTGAGTCGCTCCCTTCCGAAGAGTCATCTCTCATATGCTGAGGTGCCACACCATTAAGACTAGTGTGAATGTCGCAACGGAAAAGTTTGTCCAAAGTCCACAAGTTTGGTGTCTACGGACTCGGCTCGTCACGCTGAGTAACATATGTCAGCCCCAGCCTTCTGAGTCGCTCCCTTCCGAATGGCCGCCATGGAGGTCTCTCATATGCTGCCGGGAGACACGGTTAAATTCTGTGTTTTAATAATTTCCGAAAAATTTTCTCGAAAGTCCACAAATTTGGTATCTACGGACTCGGCTCGTAACGCTGAGTAACATATGTCAGCCCCAGGCTTCGAAGTCGCTCCCGTCGGAAGGGATGTCTCGTTAAACGTGTCCGAGGCCCGCTTGCTGCGACGAAAAATTTTGTCAAAAGTCCACAAATTGGGTGTCTACGGACTCGGCTCGTCAAGCTGAGTAACATATGTCAGCCCCAGCCTTCTGAGTCGCTCCCTTCCGAAGGGTCATCTCTCATATGCTGAGGTGCCACACCATTAAGACTAGTGTGAATGTCGCAACGGAAAAGTTTGTCCAAAGTCCACAAGTTTGGTGTCTACGGACTCGGCTCGTCACGCTGAGTAACATATGTCAGCCCCAGCCTTCTGAGTCGCTCCCTTCCGAAGGGTCATCTCTCATATGCTGAGGTGCCACACCATTAAGACTAGTGTGAATGTCGCAACGGAAAAGTTTGTCCAAAGTCCACAAGTTTGGTGTCTACGGACTCGGCTCGTCACGCTGAGTAACATATGTCAGCCCCAGCCTTCTGAGTCGCTCCCTTCCGAAGGGTCATCTCTCATATGCTGAGGTGCCACACCATTAAGACTAGTGTGAATGTCGCAACGGAAAAGTTTATCCAAAGTCCACAAGTTTGGTGTCTACGGACTCGGCTCGTCACGCTGAGTAACATATGTCAGCCCCAGCCTTCTGAGTCGCTCCCTTCCGAATGGCCGCCATGGGAGGTCTCTCATATGCTGCCGGGAGACACGGTTAAATTCTGTGTTTTAATAATTTCCGAAAAATTTTCTCGAAAGTCCACAAATTTGGTATCTACGGACTCGGCTCGTCACGCTGAGTAACATATGTCAGCCCCAGGCTTCGAAGTCGCTCCCGTCGGAAGGGATGCCTCGTTAAACGTGTCCGAGGCCCGCTTGCTGCGACGAAAAATTTTGTCAAAAGTCCACAAATTGGGTGTCTACGGACTCGGCTCGTCAAGCTGAGTAACATATGTCAGCCCCAGCCTTCTGAGTCGCTCCCTTCCGAAGGGTCATCTCTCATATGCTGAGGTGCCACACCATTAAGACTAGTGTGAATGTCGCAACGGAAAAGTTTGTCCAAAGTCCACAAGTTTGGTGTCTACGGACTCGGCTCGTCACGCTGAGTAACATATGTCAGCCCCAGCCTTCTGAGTCGCTCCCTTCCGAATGGCCGCCATGGGAGGTCTCTCATATGCTGCCGGAGACACGGTTAAATTCTGTGTTTTAATAATTTCCGAAAAATTTTCTCGAAAGTCCACAAATTTGGTATCTACGGACTCGGCTCGTCACGCTGAGTAACATATGTCAGCCCCAGGCTTCTAAGTCGCTTCTTTCGGAAGGGATGCCTCGTTAAACGTCTCCGAGGCCCGCTTGCTGGGACGAAAAATGTTGTCAAAAGTCCACAAATTGGGTATCTACGGACTCGGCTCGTCAAGCTGAGTAACATATGTCAGCCCCAGCCTTCTGAGTCGCTCCCTTCCGAAGGGTCATCTCTCATATGCTGAGGTGCCACACCATTAAGACTAGTGTGAATGTCGCAACGGAAAAGTTTGTCCAAAGTCCACAAGTTTGGTGTCTACGGACTCGGCTCGTCACGCTGAGTAACATATGTCAGCCCCAGCCTTCTGAGTCGCTCCCTTCTGAATGGCCGTCATGGGAGGTCTCTCATATGCTGCCGGGAGACACGGTTAAATTCTGTGTTTTAATAATTTCCGAAAAATTTTCTCGAAAGTCCACAAATTTGGTATCTACGGACTCGGCTCGTCACGCTGAGTAACATATGTCAGCCCCAGGCTTCTAAGTCGCTTCTTTCGGAAGGGATGCCTCGTTAAACGTCTCCGAGGCCCGCTTGCTGGGACGAAAAATGTTGTCAAAAGTCCACAAATTGGGTGTCTACGGACTCGGCTCGTCAAGCTGAGTAACATATGTCAGCCCCAGCCTTCTGAGTCGCTCCCTTCCGAAGGGTCATCTCTCATATGCTCAGGTGCCACACCATTAAGACTGGTGTGAATGTCGCAACGGAAAAGTTTGTCCAAAGTCCACAAGTTTGGTGTCTACGGACTCGGCTCGTCACGCTGAGTAACATATGTCAGCCCCAGCCTTCTGAGTCGCTCCCTTCCGAAGAGTCATCTCTCATATGCTGAGGTGCCACACCATTAAGACTAGTGTGAATGTCGCAACGGAAAAGTTTGTCCAAAGTCCACAAGTTTGGTGTCTACGGACTCGGCTCGTCACGCTGAGTAACATATGTCAGCCCCAGCCTTCTGAGTCGCTCCCTTCCGAATGGCCGCCATGGAAGGTCTCTCATATGCTGCCGGGAGACACGGTTAAATTCTGTGTTTTAATAATTTCCCAAAAATTTTCTCGAAAGTCCACAAATTTGGTATCTACGGACTCGGCTCGTAACGCTGAGTAACATATGTCAGCCCCAGGCTTCGAAGTCGCTCCCGTCGGAAGGGATGTCTCGTTAAACGTGTCCGAGGCCCGCTTGCTGCGACGAAAAATTTTGTCAAAAGTCCACAAATTGGGTGTCTACGGACTCGGCTCGTCAAGCTGAGTAACATATGTCAGCCCCAGCCTTCTGAGTCGCTCCCTTCCGAAGGGTCATCTCTCATATGCTGAGGTGCCACACCATTAAGACTAGTGTGAATGTCGCAACGGAAAAGTTTGTCCAAAGTCCACAAGTTTGGTGTCTACGGACTCGGCTCGTCACGCTGAGTAACATATGTCAGCCCCAGCCTTCTGAGTCGCTCCCTTCCGAATGGCCGCCATGGGAGGTCTCTCATATGCTGCCGGGAGACACGGTTAAATTCTGTGTTTTAATAATTTCCGAAAAATTTTCTCGAAAGTCCACAAATTTGGTATCTACGGACTCGGCTCGTCACGCTGAGTAACATATGTCAGCCCCAGGCTTCGAAGTCGCTCCCGTCGGAAGGGATGCCTCGTTAAACGTGTCCGAGGCCCGCTTGCTGCGACGAAAAATTTTGTCAAAAGTCCACAAATTGGGTGTCTACGGACTCGGCTCGTCAAGCTGAGTAACATATGTCAGTCCCAGCCTTCTGAGTCGCTCCCTTCCGAAGGGTCATCTCTCATATGCTGAGGTGCCAGACCATTAAGACTAATGTGAATGTCGCAACGGAAAAGTTTGTCCAAAGTCCACAAGTTTGGTGTCTACGGACTCGGCTCTTCACGCTGAGTTACATATGTCAGCCCCAGCCTTCTGAGTCGCTCCCTTCCGAAGGGTCATCTCTCATATGCTGAGGTGCCACACCATTAAGACTAGTGTGAATGTCACAACGGAAAAGTTTGTCCAAAGTCCACAAGTTTGGTGTCTACGGACTCGGCTCGTCACGCTGAGTAACATATGTCAGCCCCAGTCTTCTGAGTCGCTCCCTTCCGAATGGCCGCCATGGGAGGTCTCTCATATGCTGCCGGGAGACACGGTTAAATTCTGTGTTTTAATAATTTCCGAAAAATTTTCTCGAAAGTCCACAAATTTGGTATCTACGGACTCGGCTCGTCACGCTGAGTAACATATGTCAGCCCCAGCCTTCTGAGTCGCTCCCTTCCGAAGGGTCATCTCTCATATGCTGAGGTGCCACACCATTAAGACTAGTGTGAATGTCGCAACGGAAAAGTTTGTCCAAAGTCCACAAGTTTGGTGTCTACGGACTCGGCTCGTCACGCTGAGTAACATATGTCAGCCCCAGCCTTCTGAGTCGCTCCCTTCCGAATGGCCGCCATGGGAGGTCTCTCATATGCTGCCGGGAGACACGGTTAAATTCTGTGTTTTAATAATTTCCGAAAAATTTTCTCGAAAGTCCACAAATTTGGTATCTACGGACTCGGCTCGTCACGCTGAGTAACATATGTCAGCCCCAGGCTTCGAAGTCGCTCCCGTCGGAAGGGATGTCTCGTTAAACGTGTCCGAGGCCCGCTTGCTGCGACGAAAAATTTTGTCAAAAGTCCACAAATTGGGTGTCTACGGACTCGGCTCGTCAAGCTGAGTAACATATGTCAGCCCCAGCCTTCTGAGTCGCTCCCTTCCGAAGGGTCATCTCTCATATGCTGAGGTGCCACACCATTAAGACTAGTGTGAATGTCGCAACGGAAAAGTTTGTCCAAAGTCCACAAGTTTGGTGTCTACGGACTCGGCTCGTCACGCTGAGTAACATATGTCAGCCCCAGCCTTCTGAGTCGCTCCCTTCCGAAGGGTCATCTCTCATATGCTGAGGTGCCACACCATTAAGACTAGTGTGAATGTCGCAACGGAAAAGTTTGTCCAAAGTCCACAAGTTTGGTGTCTACGGACTCGGCTCTTCACGCTGAGTAACATATGTCAGCCCCAGCCTTCTGAGTCGCTCCCTTCCGAAGGGTCATCTCTCATATGCTGAGGTGCCACACCATTAAGACTAGTGTGAATGTCGCAACGGAAAAAGTTTATCCAAAGTCCACAAGTTTGGTGTCTACGGACTCGGCTCGTCAAGCTGAGTAACATATGTCAGCCCCAGCCTTCTGAGTCGCTCCCTTCCGAAGGGTCATCTCTCATATGCTGAGGTGCCACACCATTAAGACTAGTGTGAATGTCACAACGGAAAAGTTTGTCCAAAGTCCACAAGTTTGGTGTCTACGGACTCGCTCGTCACGCTGAATAACATATGTCAGCCCCAGCCTTCTGAGTCGCTCCCTTCCGAAGGGTCATCTCTCATATGCTGAGGTGCCACACCATTAAGACTAGTGTGAATGTCGCAACGGAAAAGTTTGTCCAAAGTCCACAAGTTTGGTGTCTATGGACTCGGCTCGTCACGCTGAGTAACATATGTCAGCCCCAGCCTTCTGAGTCGCTCCCTTCCGAATGGCCGCCATGGGAGGTCTCTCATATGCTGCCGGGAGACACGGTTAAATTCTGTGTTTTAATAATTTCCGAAAAATTTTCTCGAAAGTCCACAAATTTGGTATCTACGGACTCGGCTCGTCACGCTGAGTAACATATGTCAGCCCCAGGTTTCGAAGTCGCTCCCGTCGGAAGGGATGCCTCGTTAAACGTGTCCGTGGCCCGCTTGCTGCGACGAACAATTTTGTCAAAAGTCCACAAATTGGGTGTCTACGGACTCGGCTCGTCAAGCTGAGTAACATATGTCAGCCCCAGCCTTCTGAGTCGCTCCCTTCCGAAAGGTCATCTCTCATATGCTGAGGTGCCACACCATTAAGACTAGTGTGAATGTCGCAACGGAAAAGTTTGTCCAAAGTCCACAAGTTTGGTGTCTACGGACTCGGCTCGTCACGCTGAGTAACATATGTCAGCCCCAGCCTTCTGAGTCGCTCCCTTCCGAATGGCCGCCATGGGAGGTCTCTCATATGCTGCCGGAGACACGGTTAAATTCTGTGTTTTAATAATTTCGAAAAATTTTCTCGAAAGTCCACAAATTTGGTATCTACGGACTCGCTCGTCACGCTGAGTAACATATGTCAGCCCCAGCCTTCTGAGTCGCTCCCTTCGAAGGGTCATCTCTCATATGCTGAGGTGCCACACCATTAAGACTAGTGTGAATGTCGCAACGGAAAAGTTTGTCCAAAGTCCACAAGTTTGGTGTCTACGGACTCGGCTCGTCACGCTGAGTAACATATGTCAGCCCCAGCCTTCTGAGTCGCTCCCTTCCGAATGGCCGCCATGGGAGGTCTCTCATATGCTGCCGGGAGACACGGTTAAATTCTGTGTTTTAATAATTTCCGAAAAATTTTCTCGAAAGTCCACAAATTTGGTATCTACGGACTCGGCTCGTCACGCTGAGTAACATATGTCAGCCCCAGGCTTCGAAGTCGCTCCCTTCCGAATGGCCGCCATGGGAGGTCTCTCATATGCTGCCGGGAGACACGGTTAAATTCTGTGTTTTAATAATTTCCGAAAAATTTTCTCGAAAGTCCACAAATTTGGTATCTACGGACTCGGCTCGTCACGCTGAGTAACATATGTCAGCCCCAGCCTTCTGAGTCGCTCCCTTCCGAAGGGTCATCTCTCATATGCTGAGGTGCCACACCATTAAGACTAGTGTGAATGTCGCAACGGAAAAGTTTGTCCACAGTCCACAAGTTTGGTGTCTACGGACTCGGCTCGTCACGCTGAGTAACATATGTCAGCCCCAGCCTTCTGAGTCGCTCCCTTCCGAATGGCCGCCATGGGAGGTCTCTCATATGCTGCCGGAGACACGGTTAAATCGCCATGGAGGTCTCTCATATGCTGCCGGAGACACGGTTAAATTCTGTGTTTTAATAATTTCCGAAAAATTTTCTCGAAAGTCCACAAATTTGGTATCTACGGACTCGGCTCGTCACGCTGAGTAACATATGTCAGCCCCAGGCTTCGAAGTCGCTCCCGTCGGAAGGGATGCCTCGTTAAACGTGTCCGAGGCCGCTTGCTGCGACGAAAAATTTTGTCAAAAGTCCACAAATTGGGTGTCTACGGACTCGGCTCGTCAAGCTGAGTAACATATGTCAGCCCCAGCTTCTGAGTCGCTCCCTTCCGAAGGGTCATCTCTCATATGCTGAGGTGCCAGACCATTAAGACTAGTGTGAATGTCGCAACGGAAAAGTTTGTCCAAAGTCCACAAGTTTGGTGTCTACGGACTCGGCTCTTCACGCTGAGTAACATATGTCAGCCCCAGCCTTCTGAGTCGCTCCCTTCCGAAGGGTCATCTCTCATATGCTGAGGTGCCACACCATTAAGACTAGTGTGAATGTCGCAACGGAAAAGTTTGTCCAAAGTCCACAAGTTTGGTGTCTACGGACTCGGCTCGTCACGCTGAGTAACATATGTCAGCCCCAGCCTTCTGAGTCGCTCCCTTCCGAATGGCCGCCATGGGAGGTCTCTCATATGCTGCCGGGAGACACGGTTAAATTCTGTGTTTTAATAATTTCCGAAAAATTTTCTCGAAAGTCCACAAATTTGGTATCTACGGACTCGGCTCGTCACGCTGAGTAACATATGTCAGCCCCAGGCTTCGAAGTCGCTCCCGTCGGAAGGGATGCCTCGTTAAACGTGTCCGAGGCCCGCTTGCTGCGACGAAAAATTTTGTCAAAAGTCCACAAATTGGGTGTCTACGGACTCGGCTCGTCACGCTGAGTAACATATGTCAGCCCCAGCTTCTGAGTCGCTCCTTCCGAAGGGTCATCTCTCATATGCTGAGGTGCCACACCATTAAGACTAGTGTGAATGTCGCAACGGAAAAGTTTGTCCAAAGTCCACAAGTTTGGTGTCTACGGACTCGGCTCGTCACGCTGAGTAACATATGTCAGCCCCAGCCTCTGAGTCGCTCCCTTCCGAATGGCCGCCATGGAGGTCTCTCATATGCTGCCGGGAGACACGGTTAAATTCTGTGTTTTAATAATTTCCGAAAAATTTTCTCGAAAGTCCACAAAATTGGTATCTACGGACTCGGCTCGTCACGCTGAGTAACATATGTCAGCCCCAGGCTTCGAAGTCGCTCCCGTCGGAAGGGATGCCTCGTTAAACGTGTCCGAGGCCCGCTTGCTGCGACGAAAAATTTTGTCAAAAGTCCACAAATTGGGTGTCTACGGACTCGGCTCGTCAAGCTGAGTAACATATGTCAGCCCCAGCCTTCTGAGTCGCTCCCTTCCGAAGGTCATCTCTCATATGCTGAGGTGCCACACCATTAAGACTAGTGTGAATGTCGCAACGGAAAAGTTTGTCCAAAGTCCACAATTTGGTATCTACGGACTCGGCTCTTCACGCTGAGTAACATATGTCAGCCCCAGCCTTCTGAGTCGCTCCCTTCGAAGGGTCATCTCTCATATGCTGAGGTGCCACACCATTAAGACTAGTGTGAATGTCGCAACGGAAAAGTTTGTCCAAAGTCCACAAGTTTGGTGTCTACGGACTCGGCTCGTCACGTGAGTAACATATGTCAGCCCCAGCTTCTGAGTCGCTCCCTTCCGAATGGCCGCCATGGGAGGTCTCTCATATGCTGCCGGGAGACACGGTTAAATTCTGTGTTTTAATAATTTCCGAAAAATTTTCTCGAAAGTCCACAAAATTGGTATCTACGGACTCGGCTCGTCACGCTGAGTAACATATGTCAGCCCCAGGCTTCGAAGTCGCTCCCGTCGGAAGGGATGCCTCGTTAAACGTGTCCGAGGCCCGCTTGCTGCGACGAAAAATTTTGTCAAAAGTCCACAAATTGGGTGTCTACGGACTCGGCTCGTCAAGCTGAGTAACATATGTCAGCCCCAGCCTTCTGAGTCGCTCCCTTCCGAAGGTCATCTCTCATATGCTGAGGTGCCACACCATTAAGACTAGTGTGAATGTCGCAACGGAAAAGTTTGTCCAAAGTCCACAAGTTTGGTGTCTACGGACTCGGCTCTTCACGCTGAGTAACATATGTCAGCCCCAGCCTTCTGAGTCGCTCCTTCCGAATGGCCGCCATGGGAGGTCTCTCATATGCTGCGGGAGACACGGTTTAATTCTGTGTTTTAATAATTTCCGAAAAATTTTCTCGAAAGTCCACAAATTTGGTATCTACGGACTCGGCTCGTAACGCTGAGTAACATATGTCAGCCCCAGGCTTCGAAGTCGCTCCCGTCGGAAGGGATGCCTCGTTAAACGTGTCGAGGCCCGCTTGCTGCGACGAAAAATTTTGTCAAAAGTCCACAAATTGGGTGTCTACGGACTCGGCTCGTCAAGCTGAGTAACATATGTCAGCCCCAGCCTTCTGAGTCGCTCCCTTCCGAAGGGTCATCTCTCATATGCTGAGGTGCCACACCATTAAGACTAGTGTGAATGTCGCAACGGAAAAGTTTGTCCAAAGTCCACAAGTTGGTGTCTACGGACTCGGCTCGTCACGCTGAGTAACATATGTCAGCCCCAGCCTTCTGAGTCGCTCCCTTCCGAATGGCCGCCATGGGAGGTCTCTCATATGCTGCCGGGAGACACGTTAAATTCTGTGTTTTAATAATTTCCGAAAAATTTTCTCGAAAGTCCACAATTTGGTATCTACGGACTCGGCTCGTCACGCTGAGTAACATATGTCAGCCCCAGGTTTCGAAGTCGCTCCGTCGGAAGGGATGCCTCGTTAAACGTGTCGAGGCCCGCTTGCTGCGACGAAAAATTTTGTCAAAAGTCCACAAATTGGGTGTCTACGGACTCGGCTCGTCAAGCTGAGTAACATATGTCAGTCCCAGCCTTCTGAGTCGCTCCCTTCCGAAGGGTCATCTCTCATATGCTGAGGTGCCAGACCATTAAGACTAGTGTGAATGTCGCAACGGAAAAGTTTGTCCAAAGTCCACAAGTTTGGTGTCTACGGACTCGGCTCGTCACGCTGAGTAACATATGTCAGCCCCAGCCTTCTGAGTCGCTCCCTCCGAATGGCCGCCATGGGAGGTCTCTCATATGCTGCGGGAGACACGGTTTAATTCTGTGTTTTAATAATTTCGAAAAATTTTCTCGAAAGTCCACAAATTTGGTATCTACGGACTCGGCTCGTCACGCTGAGTAACATATGTCAGCCCCAGGTTTCGAAGTCGCTCCCGTCGGAAGGGATGCCTCGTTAAACGTGTCCGAGGCCGCTTGCTGCGACGAAAAATTTTGTCAAAAGTCCACAAATTGGGTGTCTACGGACTCGGCTCGTCAAGCTGAGTAACATATGTCAGTCCCAGCCTTCTGAGTCGCTCCTTCCGAAGGGTCATCTCTCATATGCTGAGGTGCCAGACCATTAAGACTAGTGTGAATGTCGCAACGGAAAAGTTTGTCCAAAGTCCACAAGTTTGGTGTCTACGGACTCGGCTCTTCACGCTGAGTTACATATGTCAGCCCCAGCCTTCTGAGTCGCTCCTTCCGAAGGGTCATCTCTCATATGCTGAGGTGCCACACCATTAAGACTAGTGTGAATGTCGCAACGGAAAAGTTTGTCCAAAGTCCACAAGTTTGGTGTCTACGGACTCGGCTCGTCACGCTGAGTAACATATGTCAGCCCCAGCCTTCTGAGTCGCTCCCTTCCGAATGGCCGCCATGGGAGGTCTCTCATATGCTGCCGGGAGACACGGTTTAATTCTGTGTTTTAATAATTTCCGAAAAATTTTCTCGAAAGTCCACAAATTTGGTATCTACGGACTCGGCTCGTCACGCTGAGTAACATATGTCAGCCCCAGCCTTCTGAGTCGCTCCCTTCCGAATGGCCGCCATGGGAGGTCTCTCATATGCTGCCGGGAGACACGGTTAAATTCTGTGTTTTAATAATTTCCGAAAAATTTTCTCGAAAGTCCACAAATTGGTATCTACGGACTCGGCTCGTCACGCTGAGTAACATATGTCAGCCCCAGGCTTCGAAGTCGCTCCCGTCGGAAGGGATGCCTCGTTAAACGTGTCGAGGCCCGCTTGCTGCGACGAAAAATTTTGTCAAAAGTCCACAAATTGGGTGTCTACGGACTCGGCTCGTCAAGCTGAGTAACATATGTCAGTCCCAGCCTTCTGAGTCGCTCCCTTCCGAAGGGTCATCTCTCATATGCTGAGGTGCCAGACCATTAAGACTAGTGTGAATGTCGCAACGGAAAAGTTTGTCCAAAGTCCACAAGTTTGGTGTCTACGGACTCGGCTCGTCACGCTGAGTAACATATGTCAGCCCCAGCCTTCTGAGTCGCTCCCTTCCGAATGGCCGCCATGGGAGGTCTCTCATATGCTGCCGGGAGACACGGTTAAATTCTGTGTTTTAATAATTTCCGAAAAATTTTCTCGAAAGTCCACAAATTGGGTGTCTACGGACTCGGCTCGTCACGCTGAGTAACATATGTCAGCCCCAGCTTCTGAGTCGCTCCTTCCGAAGGGTCATCTCTCATATGCTGCGGGAGACACGGTTAAATTCTGTGTTTTAATAATTTCG
>NC_079367.1:854812-878809 GCF_021018895.1 Seriola aureovittata | reverse complement strand
CAATAAACACTATATAGGAGAAACCAAACATTCCACACACACCCGTTTATCCCAGCATCTGTACAACATTGGGGAAGGTCGACTTACCACCCCCTTGGTACAACATTTCCAATTACATCCCCCCATCCACCTCATCATAACTGTTTTACAAAACAACGACCGCTGGACCTGTGGGCAGAGGAAGAGAGCGGAGAAGATTTGGATCCACAGACTCGGGACTACTGTGCCTGGAGGTCTAAATGACGACTGAAGGAAGGAAAACTACATCCACCACCTCTGGGCACGGTACTCCCTAGCCTGCTCCTGCAATTTTCTTGGACCATGCGGATCCCATCCTAACTCAACCTGAGAGACAACAGAATGGTCTAAGCCCTGGTCTGCCACACGGCAGACTGGGGTTCGAATCCACGCCAGGACGGGAGGTGCATATTTTACTTTTTTCTTCTTAACACTTTTAATATTAATTTATTGGAATTTTAGAAATAGGGGCAGCTAAAAAGGAAAAAACTCCCACTTGTGTTTTACTAATCTTATATTATTATATGCATGTTTTTTTATATTCTACTAATATTTATTACAGGCACTTATGTTTTTAATTTTATTGTACAAGCACTTATGTTTTTACCTTTAGCACTTATTTCTCCTGCCCCAAACTCTAATTCCAAATACACTCCTCCATCTCATTAATTTCTCATTTAAATTTTACCCTGTTCATTTATTTATTATAGCAGTATTATTACATACAATATATATTATAGATATATATACACTTATATAATTATTTAATTAGTTAATTTTTTTTTTTTTTTTTTTTTTTTTTTTTTTTTTTTAAATTTATTTATTTAATTATTCTTTCTATTTTTTATTTATCTAATTTTTTTTTTTTTTTTTTTTTTTTTTTTTTTTTTTTTTTTTTTTTTTTCTAATATTTTTAATTTTTAATTCTCAATGCACCTCCCTATGGTGATCCTCATGGTCCTAAACAGGACGGTTCCCAGCCCCCCCAACACAACAACAACTTTTTATTAATCTATTTATTTCCAAACTGCTTTTATTATGTTCGTTTATTTGCTGGGCCCGTGCCTCTTGGTAAGTTTGGTTTCAGCAGGTCCCTCTCTTCCTTCTGCCCGGTGCTCTGCCTGGGGATCGAACCCTGGTCCCCGGTGGGAAGGACCACTCCGCTTCCCATTCCACCATCCACCCTGTAGATCAGTAGGCCAGTGCAAAGTATTTGAACATAAAACCCAGAACCCCAACCCCAACCCCAACCCTAACCCTAACCCTAACCCTAACCCTAACCCTAACCCTAACCCTAACTTAACCTTGACCTTGACCTCTTGACCTCTGAAAAAAAACATTCCTTTATGGGACAAGGGTTGATAGGAACTGTGAACCGGTGACGACGGGCGTCGGCCAGTGCACTGCCTTTGGTCTCCCACTTTCAACTGCCCAGTCGTCGGACGAAGCAGGGGAGATCATCGAGATAATTAAAAAATCCTAACCCTAACCCTAACCCTAACCCTAACCCATCGGACTGACTGGTTTCCTTAACACACAGGTGTTTACCACAAAACCTGCCGTCCCCCCTCTCTCTCTCTCTCTCTCTCTCTCTCTCTCTCTCTCATATCCCCTCTGAATGCCTGAAAGAAGAGAGGAACAACATTATCATCATCATCATCATCATCATCGTCGCCATTATTCATCCTAAAACAGAAAACAACTAGGACAATTGACCTTTGACCTTTAAAGAGGTCGGGAAGATGTGCTATACTGCAATGTCATTCGACACTGCCACAAACATTAAAGGTCATTGCCTAAACCTAAGACTTGGATTTGGCCCTAATCCTAACCTTAATCTTCGAAGCTGTACCCAACCCTGTAATTTTATTCTAACCCTAACCATAGAACTGTATGCAGCTTAATCTTAGGCTCTGGCTCTAACCCTAATCCAAATCGATTTGAGCTTTGACGACCGGAATAAAGACAGAGACCCCTTGAAGGAAGTCTGGAAGATCTCTGAAACAACACTAATAGTGGATATTTATCTTTTAAAATCCTCTCTTTACTGTAAAATAGCCTGTTTCGCGTGTGTTTCGCGTGTGCTTCGCGGCTGCTTCGATTTTAACCCTTTAAAGTCTTTTCTTCATTTAAAATAGCCGGATATTTATCTTTTAAAATCCTCTCCTTACTGTAAAATCGCCTGTTTCGCGTGTGTTTTGCGTGTGCTTCGCGGCTGCTTCGATTTTAACCCTTTAAAGTCTTTTCTTCATTTAAAATAGCCTTTTTCGTGTGTGCTTCGCGGGTGCTTCGAAACCAATGAGTATAAAAGGAACGCTGACTCACGGGATCACAATCAGTTTGAACTTCGACAGAGGAGGACAGAGGTCCTCTGGAGGAGGACGAGGACCCTCTGGAGAAGGACAGAAGACCCCTGGAATAACAATGATGATGGATTTTCACCCTTTAAAGTCTTTTCTTCAATTAGGATCGCTTTTCTTCACGTGTGCTTCGAATCAACAAACATAAAAGGAAAGCTGAATCAAAGGATCACAATCAGTTTGAGCTGGAGACCCCCTGGAAGAGGAAAATTGAGACCCCTGGATCAACAGTGGCTGGCCTGGCTGGAGCTACCTTGCGGTGTTAACAACCAGTTGGAACCAACCACACAGGTAGGATTAAAGGTTTATTGAAAATTTAATTCTTGTTTGGACTAGCAGAACGGTTGACATGAAAGACCAAATGACCTTGAACGGGACCTAAAGCATGAAGACAGTGCAACTCAGCAAACCTAACATTAATCAAAATACATAGAAGATGTTTAAACTGAAAAATAATTGATTTATTGAGAAAGAAGAAAACATTATTCAAAATGTATACAGGTTCTTTAACTTGAATAATAATTGATTTATTAAAATCATAATTCTGATTGAAGACTGGACACACACCGGGATTTGATCAACCCCGGCTGGGCCTTCCTCAGGTGAGGGTGTATAGTGTTAAATGGCCGAAACGCCCTGTGACCCTGGGGTCCACTACTGAAGATGTGTCCTTCAATTTACCACACTCATTTTTCTTAAATAAAATAAAATAAGTAATACACTTATGGATTGTGGTACATGAAAGCAAATTGCTTTAACACAGTTGTCTCGCGGCTCCCGGGGACTGTGAATGTTAATTGATACACATGTATCTCACCTATATTTATAGTCTCCCTGACCTTTAACCTGGACCTCAACAGACGTGACCTTTTGACCCGACCTTTGTATAGATGTTGAAGATAGCTCAATTCATGAGATCCATCAATGGTGATTGGTGGACATTAAGAAAGCAATAACGCTATTAAATGGTCTTGCAAATGGTGGGCTCAACTGGTCTTCGTGGGACGTCTGCTTCATCATCATCATCATCATCATCATCATCATCATCCTCATCCTATTTCATATTACAAGACCTTTAGTGTAGGACGTCTATTCTCCCTCAGAACCTCATGCTAGCCTCTCCACTGGTCCTTAATCAAGGAATGGTAATTGAGGAACTGAGGCTCTGATCTTTTATTCTCTCTCTCTCTCTCTCTCTCTCTCTCTCTCTCTCTCTCTCTACTACGGTATGGTGTGGTATACACAAAGTGGGGGACTCCGGATAACATGCGTCGGCCAGTGCTTTGCCTTTGGCTCTCTATTCAACTGTGATGCCCAGTGGCATCGTGGGGAGAGTCATCGAGATAGTTTTTCTAAACCTAACCCTAACCCTAACCCTAACCCTAACCCTAACCCTAACCCCTCACCCTGTGCTCGCTCTCTCTCTCTCTCTCTCTCTCTCTCTCTCTCTCTCTCCCTCTCCCTCTCCTCTCCCTCTCTCTCTCTCTCTCTCTCTCTCTCTCTCCTTCTCTCTCTCACACACACTCACGCTCCAGGAAATATGCATTTTTTAATAATTTGAATATTATTATGGAATTATGACAATATTATGTCCAAAAAACCCACTTCCGATCGTCGTAGAGACACAAGCCTGGTACCATCGGATTCCTGATCCTCACAAACCCCCAAGTGGATGTAAGTTTCAAGTCTCTAGCTCACTCAGAACAGCAGTTATTAACAAAAAACAACTTTTAAGACCTGCAATGCATTACTGGGTAATTTCCTGACAAAACCGTGAGTGAGAAGTAAAGGTAGAATGATCACTCTCAGACTGAATGCATGTTAAGTTAAAGGCTACTTCACTGAACAACAACTTTTAAGACCTGCAATGCATTACTGGGTAATTTCCTGACAAAACCGTGAGTGAGAAGTATAGGTAGAATGATCACTCTCAGACTGAATGCATGTTAAATTAAAGGCTGCTTCACTGAACATGAACTCAGGTGAGTAACCATAGCACTTCTAATGCTCCCTGTTGAAGACTAAGGATATTTAAATTATGGCAGATATTGCTACCAATATAATAATAATAATAATAATAATAATAATAATATTTAAAAATTCTAAAAAAAGTTCTAAAATATGTACCACTGTGTCCTGAGGTTGTGCGGTGTATGGAACACAGGACATCACTCTCTTCCACACTGTGGCGCACCTCTGAGACCGTACAGTACATGGAATGTGGAAAAATACTTCTGAAGGATGCCAGACGAACCCGAATTGGACAAAAGGAGGACACCCTGGACTTCAAACCCTGATATAAGGTTATCCACGATCATTTACTGCACGATTACGCCAGACGGCAGGTGAGCCAAAACACTTAAAGGTCCATGTTAGGAAATCTATACTGTACAATACGGGGATAAAATCCTGAATATACCGAGAAAGAAAATTATTTTGATATTCAGTAGAGGAACGACCGTTATTTTAATCCTCTCATAACCAAGATTACTAAGGGAAATGTGATATTACACTTGACTATGGTAAAATTAAACCTGTTTTTTAACACCAGATTGAACCCGGACAGGGTCTTGGCCTTTAAATTCCATAACACTAAATACTGGACTGGACCCGTGACTGGAAAAATGACTATAAAACCAATCAAAGTCTAATCAGGATCTGAATACTCTTTGAAAAAAAGATCCAAACATTAAAGGATTATTGTGGAAATAATAATAATATAATCCTGATTATATACCAGACTGAAAACAACCTATAAACCTAATATAAACCAGTTTGAATCCCCAAAGGGAACTGAAAAATTAAGATATTAAACTATTATAAAACAGGATTATAACACAATTGGCTATGGGACACACCCTGAGACATGATCAACCTCGGGGGGGCCACCCTCAGGGGAGAATGTCTAGTGATAAACGGCCGAAACATTCGATGAGCCTGGGGTCCACTACTGATGATGTGTTCCAAAATTTAGAGGATTATTATTGTTGTTATTATTATTAATAACAACAATAAACAACACTGAAACAGACGTCTGAAAAGAAAAAAAGAGCACCTTTAATCAAGCATTTAAAACCCAGATTGGGGATATTTATTCAATAAAACAAAACTCATGGAACAAAACAGAACAACCAAAAAATAATGGAAAAATAAGAAATTAACTTCAAAGGAGAAACCTGACTAAAGCCTGATATGGACACAAAATTAAAACCAGGACACAATCTCTGGAAAGAGAAACTGAAACATAGAAATCCAAAAAAAACAACAATACTGAACCTAAAATTCCATAAGAAAAATAAAAAAAGAATAAAAAAAGAGAAGAAAGAAGAAAAAATAAACAAAGAAAAAAAGAAGAAAAAAGAGAAGAGAAAAAAAACATTTTACTCAAGACTTTAAAGCCCTGAATGGGAAAATGATTCAATAAAATCAACTCAAATTAACTCCAGGTGACAGATCTGACTGAAGACGGATGGAAGAAAAACTTAACCTTGACCTTGACCTCTTGACCTCGAAAAAAAACATTCCTTTATGGGACAAGGGTTGATAGGAACTGTGAACCGGTGACGACGGGCGTCGGCCAGTGCACTGCCTTTGGTCTCCCACTTTCAACTGCCCAGTCGTCGGACGAAGCAGGGGAGATCATCGAGATAATTAAAAAATCCTAACCCTAACCCTAACCCTAAATTTAATTATAAAAACTGTTTAAAAATATATAAATACTGTTAAAATATATACATGATTATTTGTTATTATTTAATTCATTAAAATTCATTTAAAGGGTTAAAATATAGAGCTAAATTCATTATATGGGGATTACATTAAAAAACTATCAGGATTTAAGGGGTTAATTCGATTTATTTCAAAAAACTAAATTTAGACGATAAAAATTTAAAAAGACGACAAGCGAGTATAAAAAGGGTGAAAACTCATTGAGGGCTCATTCTGAGCTGAGGCTTTGTTGGAGACAGCTGCTTTTAGTGCATGGTTGCAATTGCCTTTTACTTTCATTGCCCTGCCTGAAGAAGGCACATACAGTGCCGAAACGTCGCGAGAGGGCACATTTTTAGTTTATTAATATAATATAAAAATATAGTTTAATTTTTAAGGGAGTTTTTTTAGTTTGTTTTTTGTTTTTTTATAAAAATTCATATTATTTTATTTACATTTATAGAAAATTTAAAAAGACACCCCCCCATCATTCCTAATGGCATATGCCGAGGAGGATGATGGGTGGCAAGTGGTTCGCCGTGGGAGAAGGGGTCGCTTCCGTGGGCGAAACTGGGACCATCGACCCCAAGACCGAAGTTGGTCTTCTTGGGACCGGGGAGGGATGGGTACCAGGGGGAAGGCCCGTGCATTTCCCGACCCTCAATGGAGGGGACGGGCTAACCCTCTGCCTAACCCTAACCCTAACCCTAACCCTAACCCTAACCCTAACCCTAACCTGCCCAGTGGCATCGTAGGGAGAGTCATCGAGATAGTTTTTCTAAACCTAACCCGCCAGCGCCATCGGACTGACTGGTTTCCTTAACACACAGGTGTTTACCACAAAACCTGCCGTCCCCCCTCTCTCTCTCTCTCTCTCTCTCTCTCTCATATCCCCTCTGAATGCCTGAAAGAAGAGAGGAACAACATTATCATCATCATCATCGCCATCATCGTCGCCATTATTCATCCTAAAACAGAAAACAACTAGGACAATTGACCTTTGACCTTTAAAGAGGTCGGGAAGATGAGCTATACTGCAATGTCATTCGACACTGCCACAAACATTAAAGGTCATTGCCTAAACCTAAGACCTGGATCTGGCCCTAATCCTAACCTTAATCTTCGAAGCTGTACCCAACCCTGTAATTTTATTCTAACCCTAACCATAGAACTGTATGCAGCTTAATCCTAGGCTCTGGCTCTAACCCTAATCCAAATCGATTTGAGCTTTGACGACCTGAATAAAGACAGAGACCCCTTGAAGGAAGTCTAGAAGATCTCGGAAACAACACTAATAGTGGATATTTATCTTTTAAAATCCTCTCCTTACTGTAAAATAGCCTGTTTCGCGTGTGTTTCGCGTGTGCTTCGCGGCTGCTTCGATTGTAACCCTTTAAAGTCTTTTCTTCATTTAAAATAGCCGGATATTTATCTTTTAAAATCCTCTCCTTACTGTAAAATCGCCTGTTTCGCGTGTGTTTCGCGTGTGCTTCGCGGCTGCTTCGATTTTAACCCTTTAAAGTCTTTTCTTCATTTAAAATAGCCTTTTTCGTGTGTGCTTCGCGGGTGCTTCGAAACCAATGAGTATAAAAGGAACGCTGACTCACGGGATCACAATCAGTTTGAACTTCGACAGAGGAGGACAGAGGTCTCTGGAGGAGGACGAGGACCCTCTGGAGAAGGACAGAAGACCCCTGGAATAACAATGATGATGGATTTTCACCCTTTAAAGTCTTTTCTTCAAATAGGATCGCTTTTCTTCACGTGTGCTTCGAATCAACAAACATAAAAGGAAAGCTGAATCAAAGGATCACAATCAGTTTGAGCTGGAGACCCCCTGGAAGAGGAAAATTGAGACCCCTGGATCAACAGTGGCTGGCCTGGCTGGCGCTACCTTGCGGTGTTAACAACCAGTTGGAACCAACCACACAGGTAGGATTAAAGGTTTATTGAAAATTTAATTCTTGTTTGGACTAGCAGAACGGTTGACATGAAAGACCAAATGACCTTGAACGGGACCTAAAGCATGAAGACAGTGCAACTCAGCAAACCTAACATTAATCAAAATACATAGAAGATGTTTAAACTGAAAAATAATTGATTTATTGAGAAAGAAGAAAACATTATTCAAAATGTATACAGGTTCTTTAACTTGAATAATAATTGATTTATTAAAATCATAATTCTGATTGAAGATTGGACACACACCGGGATTTGATCAACCCCGGCTGGGCCTTCCTCAGGTGAGGGTGTATAGTGTTAAATGGCCGAAACGCCCTGTGACCCTGGGGTCCACTACTGAAGATGTGTCCTTCAATTTACCACGATCATTTTTCTTAAATAAAATAAAATAAGTAATACACTTATGGATTGTGGTACATGAAAGCAAATTGCTTTAACACAGTTGTCTCGCGGCCTCCCGGGGACTGTGAATGTTAATTGATACACATGTATCTCACCTATATTTATAGTCTCCCTGACCTTTAACCTGGACCTCAACGGACGTGACCTTTTGACCCGACCTTTGTATAGATGTTGAAGATAGCTCAATTCATGAGATCCATCAATGGTGATTGGTGGACATTAAGAAAGCAATAACGCTATTAAATGGTCTTGCAAATGGTGGGCTCAACTGGTCTTCGTGGGACATCTGCTTCATCATCATCATCATCATCATCCTATTTCATATTACAAGACCTTTAATGTAGGACGTCTATTCTCCCTCAGAACCTCATGCTAGCCTCTCCACTGGTCCTTAATCAAGGAATGGTAATTGAGGAACTGAGGCTCTGATCTTTTATTCTCTCTCTCTCTCTCTCTCTCTCTCTCTCTCCCTCTACTACGGTATGGTGTGGTATGCACAAAGTGGGGGACTCCGGACAACATGCGTCGGCCAGTGCTTTGCCTTTGACTCTCTATTCAACTGTGATGCCCAGTGGCATCGTAGGGAGAGTCATCGAGATAGTTTTTCTAAACCTAACCCTAACCCTAACCCTTAACCCTAACCCTAACCCTAACCCTTTCCTAACCCTAACCACTTACCTGTAAATTTAAACCTAAACCTAACCATCTACTTACCTGTTGCCCTAACCATAACCATAATCTTCATACTTACCTTTTCCTAACCCTAACCTTAACCAGATTCCACTTACCTTTTCCTAACCCTAATCTTAACCATAATTTATATACTTACCATTTTCCTAACCCTAACCATAACTTTATTGTATATACTTACCTTTTTCCTAACCCTAACCACTTACCAAACCGGAACCTCTATATTTTATCATTCTTAATCCTAATTTTAAGTTTATACTTACCTTTTATGAAAAATAAAATAAAAATTAATTTTTGTACACTTAAAGATAATTACCAATAATTTCCTTGTTTCTGGTGTACAAATAAATATATTTAATTATTAATGGGACAGTTTTAAGTTAAGTTTCATTTAAACACAATTGTAAAAAGTTTCAATAAGTTTATATGATGTTTATGTGTTCAAAAATGTTTAAAAAAAATACTGTATTACTGTAATGTATGTTAAAACATAATGCTGTCATTTATTTCATTTTTCTAAGTTAATTTCATATAAAAATGCAAGTGTATATAGTTAATAAGGGGATTTTCAATGGTTCCTACGTTTCGAAACGTTTCGAAAGGTGAGACGAAAGTGGGCGGGATCCAGTAAGGCTATAAAAGAAAGGGAGGGAGGGAGCAGGAGCTCACTTTCCTTTTGACATTCGAAGAGGCAACATCTCTGCAAAGGAAAGAGAAAAGAGAATTGTTAGTTATTTTAGCTAGGTGTGCATGGCCTGAGGAAGACCTTTTAAAGGTCGAAACGTTGCCACAGCACACCATATTTTCTTTGTAAATCTTTTATTTGATAATTTATTTTTGACTTTGTATTTTGTTTTTTACTGAAAAATAAACATTTTTAATTTAAGAAGAAGTTTAATCATCATTTTTTACCTTTTTTATAAAAAACAACAAAAAATCAACCAAAAACAACGAAAAAGAATGGATGACTGGACCACGGTTCGGTACGGCAGACGCCGTCGCCAGAACCATCAGCCATCTTCCTGGGACTGGAGTTACCGGAGGCCGACCGGGTGGAAGGCCAGTGCACCCTCCCATCCGTACCGGAGGGAGTACTTTCCACACCCTAACCCTAGTTACACTCTCTCCAGTGTATGTTCCTCGGCCCAGTATACCATCGATGGTAAACTGGGCCGAGGAACATACACTGGAGAGAGTGTAACTAGGAGAAGGAGGAAAAAGAGGGTTTAAACAAATAAAAGGCTGCGTGCCCGTGCCCATTGTCTGGCCGAGAGGTCAGTTTTATTAAAAACTCTTCTTTTCTAAACCTAACCCTAACCTCCAGCGATCCACCGCGGCCAGAACACCAGGGCAGGATCGCCGCACTCATCGGGCTAATGAGCAGCGGACCGACAACGGCGGGCGGCGACAGGACCGCCACATCCACTACGCTCACGAGCAGCGGAACGATTACGGCGGGCGGCGACAGGACCGCCAGATCCACTACGCTCACGATCAGCGGATCAACAACGGCGGAAGACGGCAGGACCGCCAGACCCACTACGCTCGCGAACAGCGGTATGATAACAGCGAGCGACGGCGGGACAACCAGGTGGGATATGGGCCGGGACAGCGGACCATGGACGGCCACCGCCGCCCACAGCCACAACCACAGGGGCATTACGGACCCCCCCAGCCCATCCACAAGGTACATTCAAATGATCCGGACTTTAATTCAAAAGTCCGGATCATTCATAACATTATTAAAGCGGCCCACCATCTAAAAAATGTGTCGGGGGAGAAACCACCCCCGACCATCGGCCGTATGACTGCAACTCTGAGCGAGTTCATTAAACCTGCCTCCCCGACGGACGCCACCAGCCTGCTGCTGGTGGGGAACGCCAAAAACTGGGAGTACACCACCCTCCTAGCTCTCAGAGAACACTATATGATAATGCTGGAAACGGAAATTAATGAACTGGCTAGCTTTGCCAATCAGGACTGGAGAGGTCCGTTCCAGATTGCCTCCTCTTGGGCGAGGAGGAATCTGGGACAGAGACTGATGGCAGAGACGCTGCAGCAAGCTGAGGCCGTGATCCTGGCCCACTTAACAGGCTGGCAAGCGACGGAGCGCACCGCGGGGGATGCACGGGAGCACGAGAGCCCGCCTCCAGAGTCTCAGGGAACCCCGGTGGCACCCCCTCCCACCACCAGCAAGCCGAGGGTTCCCCCGCCCCCCTCCCCCGCACCACCAACAGCCCCCCTCCCTTTGACGAGAGCTTTAAGTGTGACTCCTGGACCGTCAACAGCGACACTCACCGCAGCCTCATCTTCAGTCCAGGAGACGCCACAGCAGAGAGACGAGGAACGATGCAGCCAGTCATCACAGGAGGAAATCAGCCCTCTCTCCTCTCTCCTCTCTCTTCTCCCTCCTTTTCTCCCCCCTCCGGTTCCTGGCCCTCTCCTCACACGGCGCCTCTTGCGCCCGCCTCCCCCATCATTTCTCCTCCTCTTCTGCTCCCCCCTCCTTCGTCTCCTCCAACTCATCCTCAACCGGTGGTGGCATCCTCCATCTCCCCTCCACCTGCAAAGGAGACAGAGCAGATAACACCATGGAGCCCTAAACAACAGAGAGAGGTCAGGACCAGCGCCAGGGTCAACCCACACCCACCGCCACCTGTCCCACTTACCCCTGTGGTCTGCCTAGCTCCTCTTGCTGTCCAGCCTGACTGTGAGAGTGATGCTGAGGAGGAAGAGAAGGGAACCATCTCACCGGACAACATGGCCAGCCCCCAAGCCACACCTTCCAGACCGCTCAGCCCTCCTGTGGTGACACCACAACCAACGGCCGACAGGCAGGGCACGCCGACTGATCTGAGCTCACCACCCTCATCCACCACACCTGTCCGGGAGACCCACCCGCCACATCAACACAGTCAGGAAAATGAAGGACTGGGCGCTGAATGTCAGGAAAAAATACCTGATCGTGGGAGACTCCAACCTCGCCAGATGTCCACCCTTCCGGGACCAGGACCTACAGGTGGACAGCTATCCGGGAGCTAACTTCCATCATGCCGCAGCCATCATCGCCAAGGCAACCTGTTCCACGCTGCCGGAGAAAATCATCCTGGCCTTTGGTCTGAACCACAGGACTCAGAAGGCCCAGCTCACGGCGACGAAGCAGCTGCAGGCGGCTTTGAGAGCAACGAGGCGGCGCTTCCCACTGGCACGTGTGATGGTGCCAGCCATTAATTACTCTCCATCTCTCCCTCAGCAGGAACGCTTTAATCTAAATGCAATAAATAAATATATTGTAGAAAACTGTGAGTTCATCCCCAAACTCCCAGACACAGCGTTCGACACAGAGAGAGATGGAGTGCACTGGACGAGGCAGACAGCAGGTTCCATGCTGGATCACTGGGGTAAGCATTTAAACTGAGGATCCCCACAAGCCTGCCACCTCAGGAGGGGTACAGAAATGTGAAAATTTTGTCTAATAAAGTTCAACTGTCCACCCCTCAGCTTGCTCTACTTGATAGAGGCCTTACTTTCATCCCCATATTGGGTTTTAACAGAGAAAATATTAGGCAACAGTCTAGATTCGACCTACAAAATTACCATAGAAGATTAAAGTTGGCAGCTTTCTATGGTGATAGAGGTGATTTAACACCACAACCTTTCACTCCCACATCTCATTGGGCCCCTCCCGATGCACAACTACCCCCCCAAATTGTAGACCTAATTAAAAGAGATATAAATTATCATGACAAACATTTTAAAATCCGGCATGTGAAACCTAATCTGACACAAAAAGAAAGCTCAGCACTTAAAGAGCTAATTAACAATAAAAATATCATTATTAAACCAGCCGATAAGGGCAGTGTTGTGGTAGTTATGGAACGGGAGCAATATTTATGGGAAGGATACAGACAATTAAATGATACAAAGTATTACTCTAAATTAGAAAATCCAATTTATCTGGACACCATCCCTATTACACACCAAATTATTAAGAAACTACATGAGAAAAAATTTATTAATTCGAAACAGAGAAATTATTTAATTGGTGATTCAGAACCCAGACCTAGACGTTTTTACATGTTGCCTAAAATACATAAGGACCCTGCTAAGTGGAGCAAGCCGTTTGAAATCCCCCCTGGTAGACCGATAGTGTCTGATTGTAGCAGTGAGACCTACAGGACGGCAGAGTTCCTGGACTTTTATCTGAATCCCCTGTCCACTAAACACACCAGTTATATTAGAGACACATATGATTTCATAGACAAAATTAAAAACTTACAGATTCCGGCAGATTCGATCCTTTTTACTATCGACATTGATAGTCTGTATACAAATATAGATATAAGAGAGGGCATTCAATCAGTGAAGAACATTTTTGCTAAAAATTATGATAAAAAAAGACCGGATAAAGAATTACTACAATTATTAGAGATTAATTTAACAAAAAATGATTTTGAATTCAATGGTGAGTATTTTTTACAAATTAAGGGCACAGCAATGGGCAAGAAATTTGCGCCCGCATATGCCAACATTTTTATGGCAGATTGGGAAACAGGAGCCCTACAACAGTGTGAGAAAAGACCCATCCATTATTATAGATATTTAGATGACATCTGGGGTATTTGGACACATTCAGAGGATGATTTTAAGCTTTTCCTGAACACTCTTAATAATTTCAATCCGTCTATTAAATTAAAATCCACTTTAAATCACAATTCTATTGACTTCCTGGACACAACAACATTCAAAGGACCCAAATTTAATGAAACCAATAGATTAGATATTAAAGTTTTTTTCAAAGAGACGGATACTCATGCTTTGCTCCATAAGACCAGCTTTCACCCCAAACACACTTTTGCAGGTCTAATCAAATCTCAATTATTACGGTTCCACAGGATCTGCACCCAAAATGAGGATTTTAAAAAGGCCACTGGGGTGCTCTTCTCTGCATTGGCCCGCAGGGGGTACTCCAGGACCTTCCTAAGAAACTCCTTCAAAAAGTTCCTCCAAATTAAGCCCAATAATGTGTCCTCTATCATTCCTTTTATCACCACTTACTCGGCATCCACGGTGAAGCTGGTCAGAGAAATCAGGAATAACTTTGAAGACTCCAGGAAAGGAAGGGAACTTCTCCAGAACCACAGGATCATTGCTGCATTCAGGAAAAACAAAAATTTAAAGGATTACCTGGTGAAAGCCAAAATTAAACCACTAATTGATTCCAAATTAAAGGGTAATACTGAATTCTTTAAACAGCAAGTATGGGTGTCTAATAAAAATAATAAAAATGTATATAAAATTGAGAATCAGGGAAATATTTCATCCAAAAATTGTGTATATATCATCATTTGTAAACAATGTGGACTACAGTATGTTGGTGAAACAGGAAACACAATCCGAATCAGGTTCACACAACATAGATATAATATTTTGAAGAGAAAAGACATCCACACTCAGCTGGTTAAACACTTCATACAGCATGGCTGGCATTCAGTACAGGCCTCTGTCCTCCAGTGTAATCCAAATTGGACAACAGCCCAGAGACAGAGGACAGAGAGAACCTGGATTAGTAAATTGGACACTAGATTCCCACAGGGACTAAATGAGGGATAAGAGAGAGACTGCATGGGACTGGATGGAGTGTGCACAGATTGCGCCACCGCTTCGCGGTGGCACAATCCTTTATTTCCTAAACCTAACCCTGAGCCTTTACCCTAAACCTAACCTCTCTCTCTCTCTCTCTCTCTCCTTCCCCCCCTCTCTCTCTCCCTCTCTCCCTCTCTACTCATCCTTATCCTAATCCTAACCACTCACCCTATGCCTAAACCTAACCTTTGACCTTTGACCTTTAATCCTAACCCTGAGCCTTTACCCTAAACCTAACCTCTCTCTCTCTCTCTCTCTCTCTCTCTCTCTCTCTCCTTCCCCCCCTCTCTCTCCTCTCTCCCTCTCTCTCTCTCTCCCTCTCCTACTCTTTCACACACACACACACACACACACATATACTCTCTCTTCTCACCTCTCTTCCCTCATGAAAATGAGGGAGTAGAGGGAGATAGAGCATACAGCCCGATCCGGCGGGGGAGAGTTCTAGCCCCGTACAGGCTCCTCTCCTTAGCTCTATCTCCTTCGTCCTCGTACTCTTCTTTATCCTAATCCTAACCACTCCCCCTTTGCTCTCTCTCTCTCTCTCTCTTGCTCTCTCTCTCTCTCTCTCTCTCTCTCTCTCTTGCTTTCTCTCTCTCTCTCTCTCTCTCTCTCTCTCTCTCTCACACACACGCACGCTTGGAAAAATGCATTTTTTTAAACTTTTTTTAAACTTTAATAAGAAAATATGACAATAATGTGTCCAAAAACCCACTTCTGATCGTCGTAGAGACACGGGCCTGGTACCGCCGGATTCGCGATCCTCATAAACCCCTGAGCGGAAGTTAATTGCAGATCTCTAGCTTTTTCAGAACAAAAGTTATTAACAAAAAAACGATTTTTTAAGGCCTGCAAGGCATCATGGGACATTTTCTGACAAAACCGTGAGTTAAAAGTGTAGGTAGGATAACAACACTGTGTCTGTGTGAGAGTCAAATTAAAGGCTGCTCGGCTGAACATTGGCTCTGGTGAGTATCCTAAACACTGTTTAAGGCCTTCTATGGCAAAATAAAGATGTTTAAATTAGAATTATGGCAGATATTGCTATGATAATAATTATAACACTTTAAAAATATTATTTTGAATAAAACTCTACCAGAGAATCCTGGGGTTTTGCGGTGTATGGAACACAGGACAATTCTCTTTTTAATGTTATTGTGCATTTCTGAGGCCAGACGGGGCATGGAATGCAGAACAACACTTCTGGAGGATGCCAGATGGACCCTGATTGGACATAAGGAGGACACGCTGGACTTCCAACCTCGAAGTAAAGTTATCCACCGTTTTTTTCACTGCATAATAACACCGGAAGGGAGGTAAGCCAAAAACTTAAAGGACCATGTTAGGAAAAAATCGAAATACTCTTTGAAAAAATGAACGACGAACTCAAAAATAAAGGATTATTACAGAAAAAACGAAAGAATTATTACTGTAAATTATACTCCAGCTTGGAAATAAATTTTAAACCAGATTTTAAACCTGAACAGGACTGGGACTTTAAAATTTCACTAAAAACAAAATATTGAACTAAACTCCAGTTTGGAAAAATAACTATAAAATCAATAAAATCTAAGCAGGATCTGAAAACTATCTGAAATAAGGAACAACAGATTCAAAATAAAGGATTATTACAAAAAAAACTACAGAATTATTAATCCAATTATACAACAACTTGGAATTAGATCTCAAACCAGATTTTAAACCTGAACAGGACTTGGTCTTTAAAATTGAACTCAAAATCAAATGCTAAACTTAACTCCAGTGTGGAAAAAATAATTATAAAACAGGATTATAACACAATTGGCTATGGGACACACCCTGAGACATGATCAACCTCGGGGGGGCCACCCTCAGGGGAGAATGTCTAGTGATAAACGGCCGAAACATTCGATGAGCCTGGGGTCCACTACTGATGATGTGTTCCAAAATTTAGAGGATTATTATTGTTGTTATTATTATTAATAACAACAATAAACAACACTGAAACAGACGTCTGAAAAGAAAAAAAAAGAGCACCTTTAATCAAACATTTAAAACCCAGATTGGGGATATTTATTCCATAAAACAAAACTCATGGAACAAAACAGAACAACCAAAAAATAATGGAAAAATAAGAAATTAACTTCAAAGGAGAAACCTGACTAAAGCCTGATATGGACACAAAATTAAAACCAGGACACAATCTCTGGAAAGAGAAACTGAAACATAGAAATCCAAAAAAAAACAACAATACTGAACCTAAAATTCCATAAGAAAAATAAAAAAAGAATAAAAAAAGAGAAGAAAGAAGAAAAAAATAAACAAAGAAAAAAGAGAAGAAAAAAGAGAAGAGAAAAAAACATTTTACTCAAGACTTTAAAGCCCTGAATGGGAAAATGATTCAATAAAATCAACTCAAATTAACTCCAGGTGACAGATCTGACTGAAGACGGATGGAAGAAAAACTTAACCTTGACCTTGACCTTTTGACCTCTGAAAAAAACATTCCTTTATGGGACAAGGGTTGATAGGAACTGTGAACCGGTGACGACGGGCGTCGGCCAGTGCACTGCCTTTGGTCTCCCACTTTCAACTGCCCAGTCGTCGGACGAAGCAGGGGAGATCATCGAGATAATTAAAAAATCCTAACCCTAACCCAGCCTTCTGAGTCGCTCCCTTCCGAATGGCCGCCATGGGAGGTCTCTCATATGCTGCCGGGAGACACGGTTAAATTCTGTGTTTTAATAATTTCCGAAAAATTTTCTCGAAAGTCCACAAATTTGGTATCTACGGACTCGGCTCGTCACGCTGAGTAACATATGTCAGCCCCAGGCTTCGAAGTCGCTCCCGTCGGAAGGGATGCCTCGTTAAACGTGTCCGAGGCCCGCTTGCTGCGACGAAAAATTTTGTCAAAAGTCCACAAATTGGGTGTCTACGGACTCGGCTCGTCAAGCTGAGTAACATATGTCAACCCCAGCCTTCTGTGTCGCTCCCTTCCGAAGGGTCATCTCTCATATGCTGAGGTGCCACACCATTAAGACTAGTGTGAATGTCGCAACGGAAAAGTTTGTCCAAAGTCCACAAGTTTGGTGTCTACGGACTCGGCTCGTCACGCTGAGTAACATATGTCAGCCCCAGCCTTCTGAGTCGCTCCCTTCCGAAGGGTCATCTCTCATATGCTGAGGTGCCACACCATTAAGACTAGTGTGAATGTCGCAACGGAAAAGTTTGTCCAAAGTCCACAAGTTTGGTGTCTACGGACTCGGCTCATCACGCTGAGTAACATATGTCAGCCCCAGCCTTCTGAGTCGCTCCCTTCCGAAGGGTCATCTCTCATATGCTGAGGTGCCACACCATTAAGACTAGTGTGAATGTCGCAACGGAAAAGTTTGTCCAAAGTCCACAAGTTTGGTGTCTACGGACTCGGCTCGTCACGCTGAGTAACATATGTCAGCCCCAGCCTTCTGAGTCGCTCCCTTCCGAATGGCCGCCATGGGAGGTCTCTCATATGCTGCCGGAGACACGGTTAAATTCTGTGTTTTAATAATTTCCGAAAAATTTTCTCGAAAGTCCACAAATTTGGTATCTACGGACTCGGCTCGTCACGCTGAGTAACATATGTCAGCCCCAGGCTTCGAAGTCGCTCCCGTCGGAAGGGATGCCTCGTTAAACGTGTTCGAGGCCGCTTGCTGCGACGAAAAATTTTGTCAAAAGTCCACAAATTGGGTGTCTACGGACTCGGCTCGTCAAGCTGAGTAACATATGTCAGCCCCAGCCTTCTGAGTCGCTCCCTTCCGAAGGGTCATCTCTCATATGCTGAGGTGCCACACCATTAAGACTAGTGTGAATGTCGCAACGGAAAAGTTTGTCCAAAGTCCACAAGTTTGGTGTCTACGGACTCGGCTCATCACGCTGAGTAACATATGTCAGCCCCAGCCTTCTGAGTCGCTCCCTTCCGAAGGGTCATCTCTCATATGCTGAGGTGCCACACCATTAAGACTAGTGTGAATGTCGCAACGGAAAAGTTTGTCCAAAGTCCACAAGTTTGGTGTCTACGGACTCGGCTCGTCACGCTGAGTAACATATGTCAGCCCCAGCCTTCTGAGTCGCTCCCTTCCGAAGGGTCATCTCTCATATGCTGAGGTGCCACACCATTAAGACTAGTGTGAATGTCGCAACGGAAAAGTTTGTCCAAAGTCCACAAGTTTGGTGTCTACGGACTCGGCTCGTCACGCTGAGTAACATATGTCAGCCCCAGCCTTCTGAGTCGCTCCCTTCCGAAGGTCATCTCTCATATGCTGAGGTGCCACACCATTAAGACTAGTGTGAATGTCGCAACGGAAAAAGTTTTTCCAAAGTCCACAAGTTTGGTGTCTACGGACTCGGCTCGTCACGCTGAGTAACATATGTCAGCCCCAGCCTTCTGAGTCGCTCCCTTCCGAAGGGTCATCTCTCATATGCTGAGGTGCCACACCATTAAGACTAGTGTGAATGTCGCAACGGAAAAGTTTGTCCAAAGTCCACAAGTTTGGTGTCTACGGACTCGGCTCGTCATGCTGAGTAACATATGTCAGCCCCGGCCTTCTGAGTCGCTCCCTTCCGAAAGGTCATCTCTCATATGCTGAGGTGCCACACCATTAAGACTAGTGTGAATGTCGCGACGGAAAAGTTTGTCCAAAGTCCACAAGTTTGGTGTCTACGGACTCGGCTCGTCACGCTGAGTAACATATGTCAGCCCCAGCCTTCTGAGTCGCTCCCTTCCGAATGGCCATCTCTCATATGCTGAGGTGCCACACCATTAAGACTAGTGTGAATGTCGCGACGGAAAAGTTTGTCCAAAGTCCACAAGTTTGGTGTCTACGGACTCGGCTCGTCACGCTGAGTAACATATGTCAGCCCCAGCCTTCTGAGTCGCTCCCTTCCGAATGGCCGCCATGGGAGGTCTCTCATATGCTGCCGGGAGACACGGTTAAATTCTGTGTTTTAATAATTTCCGAAAAATTTTCTCGAAATTCCACAAATTTGGTATCTACGGACTCGGCTCGTCACGCTGAGTAACATATGTCAGCCCCAGGCTTCGACGTCGCTCCCGTCGGAAGGGATGCCTCGTTAAACGTGTCCGAGGCCCGCTTGCTGCGACGAAAAATTTTGTCAAAAGTCCACAAATTGGGTGTCTACGGACTCGGCTCGTCAAGCTGAGTAACATATGTCAACCCCAGCCTTCTGTGTCGCTCCCTTCCGAAGGGTCATCTCTCATATGCTGAGGTGCCACACCATTAAGACTAGTGTGAATGTCGCAACGGAAAAGTTTGTCCAAAGTCCACAAGTTTGGTGTCTACGGACTCGGCTCGTCACGCTGAGTAACATATGTCAGCCCCAGCCTTCTGAGTCGCTCCCTTCCGAAGGGTCATCTCTCATATGCTGAGGTGCCACACCATTAAGACTAGTGTGAATGTCGCAACGGAAAAGTTTGTCCAAAGTCCACAAGTTTGGTGTCTACGGACTCGGCTCGTCACGCTGAGTAACATATGTCAGCCCCAGCCTTCTGAGTCGCTCCCTTCCGAAGGGTCATCTCTCATATGCTGAGGTGCCACACCATTAAGACTAGTGTGAATGTCGCAACGGAAAAGTTTGTCCAAAGTCCACAAGTTTGGTGTCTACGGACTCGGCTCGTCACGCTGAGTAACATATGTCAGCCCCAGCCTTCTGAGTCGCTCCCTTCCGAATGGCCGCCATGGGAGGTCTCTCATATGCTGCCGGGAGACACGGTTAAATTCTGTGTTTTAATAATTTCCGAAAAATTTTCTCGAAAGTCCACAAATTTGGTATCTACGGACTCGGCTCGTCACGCTGAGTAACATATGTCAGCCCCAGGCTTCGAAGTCGCTCCCGTCGGAAGGGATGCCTCGTTAAACGTGTCCGAGGCCCGCTTGCTGCGACGAAAAATTTTGTCAAAAGTCCACAAATTGGGTGTCTACGGACTCGGCTCGTCACGCTGAGTAACATATGTCAGCCCCAGCCTTCTGAGTCGCTCCCTTCCGAAGGGTCATCTCTCATATGCTGAGTGCCACACCATTAAGACTAGTGTGAATGTCGCAACGGAAAAGTTTGTCCAAAGTCCACAAGTTTGGTGTCTACGGACTCGGCTCGTCACGCTGAGTAACATATGTCAGCCCCAGCCTTCTGAGTCGCTCCCTTCCGAAGGGTCATCTCTCATATGCTGAGGTGCCACACCATTAAGACTAGTGTGAATGTCGCAACGGAAAAGTTTGTCCAAAGTCCACAAGTTTGGTGTCTACGGACTCGGCTCGTCACGCTGAGTAACATATGTCAGCCCCAGCCTTCTGAGTCGCTCCCTTCCGAAGGGTCATCTCTCATATGCTGAGGTGCCACACCATTAAGACTAGTGTGAATGTCGCAACGGAAAAGTTTGTCCAAAGTCCACAAGTTGGTGTCTACGGACTCGGCTCGTCACGCTGAGTAACATATGTCAGCCCCAGCCTTCTGAGTCGCTCCCTTCCGAAGGGTCATCTCTCATATGCTGAGGTGCCACACCATTAAGACTAGTGTGAATGTCGCAACGGAAAAGTTTGTCCAAAGTCCACAAGTTTGGTGTCTACGGACTCGGCTCGTCACGCTGAGTAACATATGTCAGCCCCAGCCTTCTGAGTCGCTCCCTTCCGAAGGGTCATCTCTCATATGCTGAGGTGCCACACCATTAAGACTAGTGTGAATGTCGCAACGGAAAAGTTTGTCCAAAGTCCACAAGTTTGGTGTCTACGGACTCGGCTCGTCATGCTGAGTAACATATGTCAGCCCCGGCCTTCTGAGTCGCTCCCTTCCGAAGGGTCATCTCTCATATGCTGAGGTGCCACACCATTAAGACTAGTGTGAATGTCGCGACGGAAAAGTTTGTCCAAAGTCCACAAGTTTGGTGTCTACGGACTCGGCTCGTCACGCTGAGTAACATATGTCAGCCCCAGCCTTCTGAGTCGCTCCCTTCCGAATGGCCGCCATGGGAGGTCTCTCATATGCTGCCGGGAGACACGGTTAAATTCTGTGTTTTAATAATTTCCGAAAAATTTTCTCGAAATTCCACAAATTTGGTATCTACGGACTCGGCTCGTCACGCTGAGTAACATATGTCAGCCCCAGGCTTCGACGTCGCTCCCGTCGGAAGGGATGCCTCGTTAAACGTGTCCGAGGCCCGCTTGCTGCGACGAAAAATTTTGTCAAAAGTCCACAAATTGGGTGTCTACGGACTCGGCTCGTCAAGCTGAGTAACATATGTCAACCCAGCCTTCTGTGTCGCTCCCTTCCGAAGGGTCATCTCTCATATGCTGAGGTGCCACACCATTAAGACTAGTGTGAATGTCGCAACGGAAAAGTTTGTCCAAAGTCCACAAGTTTGGTGTCTACGGACTCGGCTCGTCACGCTGAGTAACATATGTCAGCCCCAGCCTTCTGAGTCGCTCCCTTCCGAAGGGTCATCTCTCATATGCTGAGGTGCCACACCATTAAGACTAGTGTGAATGTCGCAACGGAAAAGTTTGTCCAAAGTCCACAAGTTTGGTGTCTACGGACTCGGCTCGTCACGCTGAGTAACATATGTCAGCCCCAGCCTTCTGAGTCGCTCCCTTCCGAAGGGTCATCTCTCATATGCTGAGGTGCCACACCATTAAGACTAGTGTGAATGTCGCAACGGAAAAGTTTGTCCAAAGTCCACAAGTTTGGTGTCTACGGACTCGGCTCGTCACGCTGAGTAACATATGTCAGCCCCAGCCTTCTGAGTCGCTCCCTTCCGAATGGCCGCCATGGGAGGTCTCTCATATGCTGCCGGGAGACACGGTTAAATTCTGTGTTTTAATAATTTCCGAAAAATTTTCTCGAAAGTCCACAAATTTGGTATCTACGGACTCGGCTCGTCACGCTGAGTAACATATGTCAGCCCCAGGCTTCGAAGTCGCTCCCGTCGGAAGGGATGCCTCGTTAAACGTGTCCGAGGCCCGCTTGCTGCGACGAAAAATGTTGTCAAAAGTCCACAAATTGGGTGTCTACGGACTCGGCTCGTCACGCTGAGTAACATATGTCAGCCCCAGCCTTCTGAGTCGCTCCCTTCCGAAGGGTCATCTCTCATATGCTGAGGTGCCACACCATTAAGACTAGTGTGAATGTCGCAACGGAAAAGTTTGTCCAAAGTCCACAAGTTTGGTGTCTACGGACTCGGCTCGTCACGCTGAGTAACATATGTCAGCCCCAGCCTTCTGAGTCGCTCCCTTCCGAAGGGTCATCTCTCATATGCTGAGGTGCCACACCATTAAGACTAGTGTGAATGTCGCAACGGAAAAGTTTGTCCAAAGTCCACAAGTTTGGTGTCGACGGACTCGGCTCGTCACGCTGAGTAACATATGTCAGCCCCAGCCTTCTGAGTCGCTCCCTTCCGAATGGCCGCCATGGGAGGTCTCTCATATGCTGCCGGAGACACGGTTAAATTCTGTGTTTTAATAATTTCCAAAAAATTTTCTCGAAAGTCCACAAATTTGGTATCTACGGACTCGGCTCGTCACGCTGAGTAACATATGTCAGCCCCAGGCTTCGAAGTCGCTCCGTCGGAAGGGATGCCTCGTTAAACGTGTCCGAGGCCCGCTTGCTGCGACGAAAAATTTTGTCAAAAGTCCACAAATTGGGTGTCTACGGACTCGGCTCGTCAAGCTGAGTAACATATGTCAGCCCCAGCCTTCTGAGTCGCTCCCTTCCGAAGGGTCATCTCTCATATGCTGAGGTGCCACACCATTAAGACTAGTGTGAATGTCGCAACGGAAAAGTTTGTCCAAAGTCCACAAGTTTGGTGTCTACGGACTCGGCTCGTCACGCTGAGTAATATATGTCAGCCCCAGCCTTCTGAGTCGCTCCCTTCCGAAGGGTCATCTCTCATATGCTGAGGTGCCACACCATTAAGACTAGTGTGAATGTCGCAACGGAAAAGTTTGTCCAAAGTCCACAAGTTTGGTGTCTACGAACTCTGCTCGTCACGCTGAGTAACATATGTCAGCCCCAGCCTTCTGAGTCGCTCCCTTCCGAATGGCCGCCATGGGAGGTCTCTCCAAACTTTTTGACTTTCCACGAACTTTTATGTTTCGAGGTTACAACACAGACTTTAACAGTGCGCCAAGGGCGGTCTCTCATATGCTGCCGGGAGACACGGTTAAATTCTGTGTTTTAATAATTTCCG
>NC_079367.1:835901-854312 GCF_021018895.1 Seriola aureovittata | reverse complement strand
TGTGTCTGTATGTGTGTGTGTGTGTGTGTGTGTGTGTGTGTGTGTGTGTGTGTGTGTGTGTGTGTGTGTGTGTGTGTGTGTGTGTGTGTGTGTGTGTGTGTGTGTGTGTGTGTGTGTGTGTGTGTGTGTGTGTGTGTGTGTGTGTGTGTGTGTGTGTGTGTGTGTGTGTGTGTGTGTGTGTGTGTGTGTGGAGGAGCCATTTTGAGCCCCGCTCCTGTGTGTGGACTTACCTCTAAAAATATGAAACATGCAGGTGGAGAGCTCTTACCTTCTTTTGCTGGTGTATCTGGTCCTGGTATGGATAAAACTTCTGGAGTGGTGGTTGTGGAAGTTGAATCAGAGTTGAGGACAGATGTTGGTTGGTTGATGGTCTTGTGCCAGTGATTATTGAAGATGGTTGTTGTAGATGGAAGAATTGTTGTTTATATTCCAGGTGGTGGTCTTGATGAACTTGCAGGTAGACAGTTAAAACAGGAAAAAGAGTCTTTCTGCCTGTTATCGGGCTGGCAGAGCCCTCCACCATTGCTTAAATTTATACTTTATTAATTAATTCGTTTTTAAAAACACCAATTAAAAACAATTAAAAAACCAACTCAACTTGAGGGTATAAAAAGTTCTTAGTGCATTCAATAAATTCAGAGTAAAAAGTCTTACGCATATAAGAGCGGGGTCCCGACGTTTCGCAGACTTGCTGCTTCCTCAGGGGGTTAGGGTTAGGGTTAGGGTTAGGGTTAGGGTTAGGGTTAGGGTTAGGGTTAGGGTTAGGGTTAGGGTTAGGGTTAGGGTTAGGGTTAGGGTTAGGGTTAGGGTTAGGGTTAGGGTTAGGGTTAGGGTTAGGGTTAGGGTTAGGGTTAGGGTTAGGGTTAGGGTTAGGGTTAGGGTTAGGGTTAGGGTTAGGGTTAGGGTTAGGGTTAGGGTTAGGGTTAGGGTTAGGGTTAGGGTTAGGGTTGGGGGTAGGGTGTGGGTGTAGGGTTTGGGGGAGATCATTTTTAGAACTTTTTTTTAGAATTTTTAAATATTATTATTATTATTATTATTATTATATTGGTAGCAATATCTGCCATAATTTAAATATCCTTAGTCTTCAACAGGGAGCATTAGAAGTGCTATGGTTACTCACCTGAGTTCATGTTCAGTGAAGCAGCCTTTAATTTAACATGCATTCAGTCTGAGAGTGATCATTCTACCTATACTTCTCACTCACGGTTTTGTCAGGAAATTACCCAGTAATGCATTGCAGGTCTTAAAAGTTGTTGTTCAGTGAAGTAGCCTTTAATTTAACATGCATTCAGTCTGAGAGTGATCATTCTACCTTTACTTCTCACTCACGGTTTTGTCAGGAAATTACCCAGTAATGCATTGCAGGTCTTAAAAGTTGTTTTTTGTTAATAACTGCTGTTCTGAGTGAGCTAGAGACTTGAAACTTACATCCACTTGGGGGTTTGTGAGGATCAGGAATCCGATGGTACCAGGCTTGTGTCTCTACGACGATCGGAAGTGGGTTTTTTGGACATAATATTGTCATAATTCCATAATATATTCAAATTATTAAAAAAAATGCATATTTCCTGGAGGTGAGTGTGTGTGTGTGAGAGAGAGAGAGAGGAGAGAGAGAGAGAGGATGAGAGAGAGAGAGAGGAGAGAGAGAGAGGAGAGAGGAGAGAGAGAGAGAGAGAGAGAGAGAGAGCGAGCACAGGGTGAGTGGTTAGGTTTAGGATAAAGAGGGTGAAGGAGATAGAGCTAGGGAGAGGTGCCTGTGCGGGGCTAGAACTCTCCCCCGCCGGATCGGGCTGCATGCTTTATCTCCCCTGCTCCCTCACTCTCATGTGGGAAAGAGAGGGGAGAAGAGAGTGTGTGTGTGTCTGTATGTGTGTGTGAGAGAGAGAAAAAAAAGAGAGAGAGAGAGAGAAAAAAAAAGGGGGGGGGGGGGGGAGAGAAAAAGAGAGAGAGGGAGGGAGAGAGGAAGAGGGAGAGAGAGGAGAGAGAGAGAGAGCGAGGGAGGGAGAGAGGTTAGGGTTAGGGTAAAGGCTCAGGTTAGGATTAAAGGTCAGAGGTCAAAGGTTAGGTTTAGGCATAGGGTGAGTGGTTAGGTTTAGGATGAGGCATAGGGTGAGTGTTTAGGATTAGGATAAGGAGGACGAAGGAGGTAGAGTTAGGGAGAGGAGCCTGTTCGGGCTAGAACTCTCCCCCGCCGGACCGGGCTGAACACTCTACCTCCCTCTACTCCCTCATTTTCATGAGGGAAGAGCAGGGAGAAGAGGAGAGGGTGTGTGTGTGTGTGTGTGAGAGAGCGCTAGTTCTTTATATATCCATAATAGAGGTAAGTTAAGTTAAGACCTTTTTTTTAGAAACTGAGAGGGGAGAGTTGATTTCCTGGCGTATATAGCAAACCGGGCTGTCCGAAAGGCTCTGGCTGGGTTAGGATTTTTTAATTATCTCGATGATCTCCCCTGCTTCGTCCGACGACTGGGCAGTTGAAAGTGGGAGACAAAGGCAGTGCACTGGCCGACGCCCGTCGTCACCGGTTCACAGTTCCTATCAACCCTTGTCCCATAAAGGAATGTTTTTTTCAGAGGTCAAGAGGTCAAGGTCAAGGTTAAGTTTTTCTTCCATCCGTCTTCAGTCAGATCTGTCACCTGGAGTTAATTTGAGTTGATTTTATTGAATCATTTTCCCATTCAGGGCTTTAAAGTCTTGAGTAAAATGTTTTTTTCTCTTCTCTTTTTTTCTTTGTTTATTTTTTTCTTCTTTCTTCTCTTTTTTTATTCTTTTTTTATTTTTCTTATGGAATTTTAGGTTCAGTATTGTTGTTTTTTTTGGATTTCTATGTTTCAGTTTCTCTTTCCAGAGATTGTGTCCTGGTTTTAATTTTGTGTCCATATCAGGCTTTAGTCAGGTTTCTCCTTTGAAGTTAATTTCTTATTTTTCCATTATTTTTTTGGTTGTTCTGTTTTGTTCCATGAGTTTTGTTTTATTGAATAAATATCCCCAATCTGGGTTTTAAATGCTTGATTAAAGGTGCTCTTTTTTTCTTTTCAGACGTCTGTTTCAGTGTTGTTTATTGTTGTTATTAATAATAATAACAACAATAATAATCCTCTAAATTTTGGAACACATCATCAGTAGTGGACCCCAGGCTCATCGAATGTTTCGGCCGTTTATCACTAGACATTCTCCCCTGAGGGTGGCCCCCCGAGGTTGATCATGTCTCAGGGTGTGTCCCATAGCCAATTGTGTTATAATCCTGTTTTATAATAGTTTAATATCTTAATTTTTCAGTTCCCTTTGGGGATTCAAACTGGTTTATATTAGGTTTATAGGTTGTTTTCAGTCTGGTATATAATCAGGATTATATTATTATTATTTCCACAATAATCCTTTAATGTTTGGATCTTTTTTTCAAAGAGTATTCAGATCCTGATTAGACTTTGATTGGTTTTATAGTCATTTTTCCAGTCACGGGTTCAGTCCAGTATTTAGTGTTATGGAATTTAAAGGCCAAGACCCTGTCCGGGTTCAATCTGGTGTTAAAAAACAGGTTTAATTTTACCATAGTCAAGTGTAATATCACATTTCCCTTAGTAATCTTGGTTATGAGAGGATTAAAATAACGGTCGTTCCTCTACTGAATATCAAAATAATTTTCTTTCTCGGTATATTCAGGATTTTATCCTCGTATTGTACAGTATAGATTTCCTAACATGGACCTTTAAGTGTTTTGGCTCACCTGCCGTCCGGCGTAATCGTGCAGTAAATGATCGTGGATAACCTTATATCAGGGTTTGAAGTCCAGGGTGTCCTCCTTTTGTCCAATTCGGGTTCGTCTGGCATCCTTCAGAAGTATTTTTCCACATTCCATGTACTGTACGGTCTCAGAGGTGCGCCACAGTGTGGAAGAGAGTGATGTCCTGTGTTCCATACACCGCACAACCTCAGGACACAGTGGTACATATTTTAGAACTTTTTTTAGAATTTTTAAATATTATTATTATTATTATTATTATTATATTGGTAGCAATATCTGCCATAATTTAAATATCCTTAGTCTTCAACAGGGAGCATTAGAAGTGCTATGGTTACTCACCTGAGTTCATGTTCAGTGAAGCAGCCTTTAATTTAACATGCATTCAGTCTGAGAGTGATCATTCTACCTATACTTCTCACTCACGGTTTTGTCAGGAAATTACCCAGTAATGCATTGCAGGTCTTAAAAGTTGTTGTTCAGTGAAGTAGCCTTTAATTTAACATGCATTCAGTCTGAGAGTGATCATTCTACCTTTACTTCTCACTCACGGTTTTGTCAGGAAATTACCCAGTAATGCATTGCAGGTCTTAAAAGTTGTTTTTTGTTAATAACTGCTGTTCTGAGTGAGCTAGAGACTTGAAACTTACATCCACTTGGGGGTTTGTGAGGATCAGGAATCGATGGTACCAGGCTTGTGTCTCTACGACGATCGGAAGTGGGTTTTTTGGACATAATATTGTCATAATTCCATAATAATATTCAAATTATTAAAAAATGCATATTTCCTGGAGCGTGAGTGTGTGTGAGAGAGAGAAGGAGAGAGAGAGAGAGAGAGAGGGTTAGGGTTAGGGTTAGGGTTAGGGTTGGGGTTGGGGTTGGGGTTATGGGTTTGGGTTAAAATACTGTGCACTGGCCTACTGATCTGACAGAATGGATGGCTGAATGGAGAGAGAAGTGGTCTTTCCCATGGGGGATCAGGGTTCGATTCCCAGGCAGAGCACCGGACAGAGAGAAGAGAGGGACCTGCTGCAAGTAACTTTAACAAGGAGTAGCGGGCCCAGCAAATAAATAAAATAAATATAATAAAAAGATAAAAGAATAAATGTAAAGTTGAAACTGGTAGTGATAAATTTAATATATAAAAGAATAAAATATAATAAAAGCAATCTTGGGGAGCTGGGAACCGACCCAATTAGGACCATACGGATCACCATAGGGAGATGCATTAAGTAATTAAAAAAAAAAAAAAAAAAAAAAAAAAAAAAAAAAAAAAAAAAAAAAAAAATATATATATATATATATATAATTAAATAAAAATTAATTAGAATAAAAATAAATAAATAAAGTGAATATAAAAAAATATATATACAAGAATATGTTTAAATAATTATCTCTGTAATATATATATATAGAAAGGTAATTATTGATTTACTATAATAATAGTATAATATGTATTTTATATAATTATTATTAAAAAAAAAAAAAAAAAAAAAAAAAAAAAAAAAAAAAAAAAAAAAAGGCTAAGTTGTGGAATGAGAAATTAATAAAATGGAGGGATGTATTTGGAACTAAAATTCGGGGCCGGAAAGGTAAGTGCTATAAGATAAAAACATAAGTGCTTATAGAAATAAAACCATATAAGTGCTAGTAATAAATATTAGTAACATAAAAAAGCATGCATGTAATAAAAATGATTAGTAAGATACAAATTTTGTTTCCAGCCCCTATTTCTAAAATTCCAAGTCTATTATTATTTAAAAATGTTAAGGATAAAAAGTAAAATATGCACCTCCCGTCCTGACGTGGATTCGAACCCCAGTCTGCCGTATGGCAGACAGGGCTTAGACCATTCTGCTGTCTTTCCAGTTGAGTTGGGATGGGATCCGCATGGTCCAAGAAAATTGCAGGAACAGGCTCGGGAGTACCGTACCCAGAGGTGGTGGATGTGGTTTTCCTTACTTCAGTCGTCGTTTAAACCTCCGGGCACAGTGGTCCCGAGCCTGTGGATCCAAATCTTCTCCGCTCTCTTCCTCTGTCCACAGGTCCAACGGTCGTTATTTTCTAAAACAGTTATTGTGAGGTGCGTGGGGGGATGTAACTGGAAATGTTGTACTAGGGGGGTGGGGAGTCGACCTTCCCTAATGTTGTATAGATGTTGTGAAAGCCGGGTGTGTGCGGAATGTTTTGTTTCTCCTATGTAATGTTTATTGCAAAGTGTGCAGGTGATTATGTAGACTATATTTGTGGTGGTGATGGAGAAGGAGCCGAGAGTGGGGAATGCTGAATTACTGAGTGAATTATGGATGAATTTTCTGTTTTTATAGTGATGGCTGTGTGGAAGAGGGGGTGTGGGTCTATGGTCAGTAAATTGGGATCTGATGAGAAAAGATTGAAGGCTCCGATGTTTCCTATGGGCTGAGATGATTTGTTGGTTATGAAATGCCGGATGTACAGACTGTAATATGGAAAAGTTGTGTTTGATGATGCGGTGTAGGGCAGTGGTTTGGTGAGAGAAAGTGGAAACAAAGGGTATCAGGTGTGGTGGTGGAGGAGGGTTATGGTATACTGGTGGGAAATGTCTATGGGGTGAGCTTAGGCCGTGCCTGTCCTTGGGGTTGGGGTTAGGATTAGGGCAAGGGGTAGGGGGTAGGTTAGGGTTAGGATAGAGGGATAGGGGTGGGTTAGGGTCAGGGAAGGGGGGTGGGTTGGGATTAGGCCTGGGGTGTGAGGTAGAGGAAGGGTTAGGTTTAGGGTGAGGGAAGGGGTGGGGAACAGAGGTTGGGGAAGGGGGGGGGTGGTGTGGGTAGGGATCAGGATGCAAACCCAGATTCGGGTAGGGGAGAGGACTTACCGACGGCCTAAGCTCCTGGACCTGGGGTGAAGAGGAAGTGTGGAGAGGTGGGGAGAGGGAGGGAGAGCGAGTGGGAGCGAGAGAGGCCACTGTGGAATTTTTAATGGTGCGGAGGAAGCGTTTGGAGTAACCTCTGGTGCGTAGGCTATGGAAAAGAGTACTGGTGGCAGTGTGGAAATCCTGAATGTTGCTACTGATACGAAAAAAAACGGATGAGTTGTGATTTTATGATTCCTTTAAATGTATGTTTAGGGTGATAGCTGGATTTATGGAGTAAAGCATGTGTGTCCGTGGGTTTGAAATAAACTTTTGTCTGTAATGTGTTGTGAGTGTTATTGGTGGGCCCGAAAAAAAACTGTGGTATCTAGAAAATTGATATGTGAAGTATTTATTGTGTATTTAACGGTGATAGAGGGGTGATGGTTATTAAGAATGGATATGAATTCTGGAAATTTTGAATGATCATGTGGCCAAATACCAAAAATGTCATCTAAAAACCTGAGGTAGAGTGATGGTTGAAGGGGACATTTGGCTAGGGCTTCTCGCTCCCACTCGCTCATGTAGAGGTTGGCATAAGCCGGGGCGAATCTCTGACCCATGGCTGTCCCGTGGACCTGTAAATAAAACTGATTATTGAAAAGAAAATCGTTATTGTTTAAACAGAGTTCTATTAATTGTAGGAGTTCTGAGTCAGGGCGTGAGGGATCCGGATTTCTATTGAAGATGGTGCGAAGTGTTTGTAAACCTAGGTGGGTGTTGATGTTAGTGTAGAGGTTATTGATGTCTATAGTGAAGAGAAGTGATTGGGGAGGGACAGCCATGGGTCTGATGGTGTCGATGAAATGATACGTGTCCTTGATATAACTGGGATGGTGGGTGGAGAGGGGACCTAGGAAGTGATCAATGTACTGAGCGATATGGTAAGTGGAACTGTTGCAATCCGAGACTATGGGTCTGCCAGGAGGAACTTCAGAGGGGATGGTCCAGGTCTGTGGGTCTTTGTGGATTTTGGGTAACAGGTAAAAGTAACGGGGTCGTGGGTTGTCAGGTCCAAATAGGTAGTCTTTTTGTTTTGATTTGATATATTTTTTATTGTAGAGGGTCTGAATGATGTTCCTGAGTATTGTCTGGGTTTGGGGCTGGATTGTGTCATTGAGGGGTCTGTAATATGTGTTGTCAGTCAGTTGTCGGTTTGCTTCTGTCAGGTATTGTTGTCTGTCCATAATGATTATTTTTGAGCCTTTGTCTGCCGGTTTTATTATGATGTTTGGGTTGTGAACTAAGTCAGTCAGGGCCCTGCGTTCTGGCCCCGACAGATTGTCAGAGACATCTGTCGGGGTCCGGAAACGCTGGAGGGCCCTTTTATTTTTGTTTATGAGTTGGTGGGTCAGGGGATGGAGACTGTCGGAGTGGGGTTCCCAGTGAGATGGGTGAATGAAAGGTAATGGTTGTCGGTCAGGTTGAAGATGGAAGTAGTCAATGATTTTTAGTCGTCTATGGAATTTGTGAAGGTCCCTCTGAAGTTCCTCCCGGTCGAGTTTGGTGGGGCGTGGAATGAAAGAGAGTCCTCTCTCCAGAAGGGATAGCTGTGAGGAGGAGGGAGAAAAAAGGGTAGAGAGATTAAGAATATTGGATGGGGAATTCCACCCCAGGTCCTGTGTGGGTGTGTGAGTGTCTGGGTTAGCCTTACTTGTTATTGTAAATTTAGTTGTTGTAACCAGTTTTCAAAGATCAGTTTAGCTGTAGTAGCTGTCCAGTGAATGTTGTCTTTTTCTGTCAGAAACGTGTCGTGAGGGATTTCTGTTAAGAACGGAAAGTGAGTGGTCATAATGTTGTTGATAAGTGTGAGGTTACCTTTCTGTACCGGGGTGAGATGGGGTGAGAAGTTCATAATGGGAAAGTAGACGTCAGCATTTGGGAAGGTCGACTTTGCCTCACGGAAGAGGGTCCTGAGTTGTTTTGTGGTGGTCTGCCTGGGGTCCTGGTCCCTATTGTTGATTCCGATGGAAAAGACCACTATCTTGGTGTTGGGGTTGGGTATGGTCTTTTCGAGGACTTTGAGGAAGTGGTAGGAATTGGCTCCGGGGTAACTGTCCAGTTGAATTTGTGGGTGGGTATGGGCTGGAATGCGGTTGACGTTGGAGTCTCCAAGAACCAGGACTGGTTTTCTGGGTTTGAAAAACCAGTCCTGGATCTTACGGTTGGGGCGTGCAATATGGTATGATGGTCTGTAGAAGGTCTGTCCGGATGATGTTGCGGTTGGAGTTGTGGAAGAGAGGGTAGGTGGAGTGATGGTGGGAGGTCTGCATTCTTCGATAGGGGGTTGGGGGTATCTGGCTTGGGTTATTTCCAATGATGGTGTGATGTTGTGGCAGGGTAATGCTGGGAGGTCTTGTTCTGGTTCCAGGCTGGGGTGTGTTGAAAGGGGAGGGGGAGAGTGATGGAGAGGGAGAGAGCTGGGAGAGGTGAATATGGGATAAGAGGGGGAGTTGGGTGGGGAGGAATGAGAAATAGGAGATTGCAGAGGGGATGAAGTGGGTAAAGGAGATGAAGACTGTTGAGGTGGAGAGCAGTTGTCAAAAATGAGGGGGGTCTTAAGAAGGTGTGGGGGTGAGGATGGTGTAGCACCCGGGGGGTCCATGTGGGACAGCGTACCCCTTGCAGAGTTTGTTGGAGAGGGCTCAGGATGGGTTGTATTGGGGTCATGGATAACCCTTTTTGACCCTTTCATCATGTTAGCCGTTGGTCTTTTTTCTGCTTGGGGTACAAACTGTCCCGTTGGACCCACCCGGGTGGTTTCACCATCTGTATGGGGGGAAGAAGAGAAGACAGTGTCAGTGATATGAACGGAAACATTAGAGTGGGTGCTAAGAGTTAAAGTTTGTAGTTAGGGTTAGGGTTAGGGTTAGGGTTAGGGTTAGGGTTAGGGTTAGGGTTAGGGTTAGGATTTTTAAAATATCACGATGATCTCCCCTGCTTCGTCCAACGACTGGGCAGTTGAAAGTGGGAGATCAAAGGCAATGCACGGGCCGGCGCTCGTCGTCTAAGGCTCTCCAAGTTCCAGGCAACCACTGTCCCATAAGGGAATGTTTTTTTTCAGAGGTCAAGAGGTCAAGGTCGAGGTTAAGTTCTTCTTCCATCAGTCTTCAGTCAGATCTGTCACCTGGAGTTAATTTGAGTTGATTTTATTAAATCATTTTCCCGTTCAGGGCTTTAAAGTCATGAGCAAAGTGCTTTTTTTCTCTTTTCTTCTCTTTTTTTATATTATTTATTAATTATTTTTCTTCTTTCTTCTCTTTTTTCTTCTCTTTTTTTTTTTTTTTTAAAATATTTTTTTCTTTTCTTTCTTATCGAATTTTGAGTCCAGTATTGTTGTTTTTGGATTTCTATGTTTTAGTTTCTCTTTCCAGAGATTGTGTTCTGGTTTTAAGTTTGTGTCCATATCAGACTTTAATGAAGTTTCTCTTTTGAAGTTAATTTTTAATTTTTCCATTATTTTTATGTTCCATTTTGTTCAATAAGTTTTGTTTTATTGAATAAATAACTCCAATCTGGGTTTTAAATACTTGATTAAAGGTGCTCTTTTTTCTCTTTTTCAGACGTCTGTTTCAGTGTTGTTTATTGTTGTTATTAATAATAATAACAACAATAATCCTCTAAATTTTGGAACACATCATCAGTAGTGGACCCCAGGCTCATCGAATGTTTCGGCCGTTTATCACCAGACATTCTCCCCTGAGGGTGGCCCCGCCGAGGTTGATCAAATCTCGGGGTGTGTCCCGTAGCCAATTGTGTTATAATACTGTTTTATAATAGTTTAATATTTTAATTTTTCAGTTCCCTATGGGGATTCAAACTGATTTATATTAGGTTTATAGGTTGTTTCCAATCTGGTATATAAGCTGGATTTACTTGTTATTATTATTTTTTTATATCATAATCCTTTAGTTTTTGATCCTTTTTTCAAAGTATTATGATTCTGTTTAGATTTTATAGTTATTTTTTTCAGTCACGAGTCCAGTCCAGTTTTTTGCTGAATATTAAAATAATTTTCATTTTTGGTATATTCAGGATTTTATTTCCGTATTGTACAGTATAGATTTCCTAACATGGACCTTTAAGTGTTTTGGCTCACCTGCCGTCCGGCGTAATCGTGCAGTAAATGATCGTGGATAACCTTATATCAGGGTTTGAAGTCCAGGGTGTCCTCCTTTTGTCCAATCCGGGTTCGTCTGGCATCCTTCAGAAGTATTTTTCCACATTCCATGTACTGTACAGTCTCAGAGGTGCGCCATAGTGTGGAAGAGAGTGATGTCCTGTGTTCCATACACCGCACAACCTCAGGACACAGTGGTACATATTTTAGAACTTTTTTTAGAATTTTTAAATATTATTATTATTATTATTATTATTATTATATTGGTAGCAATATCTGCCATAATTTAAATATCCTTAGTCTTCAACAGGAAGCATTAGAAGTGCTATGGTTACTCACCTGAGTTCATGTTCAGTGAAGCAGCCTTTAATTTAACATGCATTCAGTCTGAGAGTGATCATTCTACCTCTACTTCTCACTCACGGTTTTGTCAGGAAATTACCCAGTAATGCATTGCAGGTCTTAAAAGTTGTTGTTCAGTGAAGTAGCCTTTAATTTAACATGCATTCAGTCTGAGAGTGATCATTCTACCTTTACTTCTCATTCACGGTTTTGTCAGGAAATTACCCAGTAATGCATTGCAGGTCTTAAAAGTTGTTTTTTGTTAATAACTGCTGTTCTGAGTGAGCTAGAGACTTGAAACTTACATCCACTTGGGGGTTTGTGAGGATCAGGAATCCGATGGTACCAGGCTTGTGTCTCTATGACGATCAGAAGTCGTTTTTTTGGACATAATATTGTAGAATGTCATATAAATATTATAAATATTCCAAAATTCCTTTTTCCTGGAGTGAGTGTGAGAGAGAGAGAGAGGGGGGGAGAGAGAGAGAGAGAGAGAGAGAGAGAGAGAGAGAGAGAGAGAGAGAGAGGTTAGGTTTAGGGAAAAGGCCCAGGATTAGGGTTAAAGGTCAGAGGTCAAAGGTTAGGTTTAGGCATAGGATGAGTGGTTAGGGTTAGGATAAAGGAGAGGAGGAGTGGTTAGGGTTAGGATAAAGGAGAGGAGGAGGACGAAGGAGGTAGAGCTAGGGAGAGGTGCCTTTTACGGGGCTAGAACTCTCCCCCGCCGGATCGGGCTGGACGCCCTACCTCCCTCTGCTCCCTCATTTTCATGAGGGAAAGGAGGTGAGGAGAGAGAATATGTGTGTGTGTGTGTGTGTGTATATATGTGTCCGGGCGCTCCTAGTTGAGGTCCTTTAAGTTGAGTTAAGGTAAGTAATCTTCTTTTAATAAGAAGAAGGGAGGGTGAGGTTGCACACTGGTGTGTGTCGAGAGCCCGACTGTCCGAAGGCTCTGGCTAGGGTTAGGATTTTTAAAATATCACGATGATCTCCCCTGCTTCGTCCAACGACTGGGCAGTTGAAAGTGGGAGATCAAAGGCAATGCACGGGCCGGCGCTCGTCGTCTAAGGCTCTCCAAGTTCCAGGCAACCACTGTCCCATAAGGGAATGTTTTTTTTCAGAGGTCAAGAGGTCAAGGTCGAGGTTAAGTTCTTCTTCCATCAGTCTTCAGTCAGATCTGTCACCTGGAGTTAATTTGAGTTGATTTTATTAAATCATTTTCCCGTTCAGGGCTTTAAAGTCATGAGCAAAGTGCTTTTTTTCTCTTTTCTTCTCTTTTTTTATTATTTATTAATTATTTTTCTTCTTTCTTCTCTTTTTTTTTTTTTTTTTTTTTTTTTTTTTTTTTTTTTTTTTTTTTTTTTTTTTTTTTTTTTTTTTTTTTTTTTTCAGAGGTCAAGAGGTCAAGGTCGAGGTTAAGTTCTTCTTCCATCAGTCTTCAGTCAGATCTGTCACCTGGAGTTAATTTGAGTTGATTTTATTAAATCATTTTCCCGTTCAGGGCTTTAAAGTCATGAGCAAAGTGCTTTTTTTCTCTTTTCTTCTCTTTTTTTATATTATTTATTAATTATTTTTCTTCTTTCTTCTCTTTTTTCTTCTCTTTTTTTTTTAAAAAATATTTTTTTCTTTTCTTTCTTATCGAATTTTGAGTCCAGTATTGTTGTTTTTGGATTTCTATGTTTTAGTTTCTCTTTCCAGAGATTGTGTTCTGGTTTTAAGTTTGTGTCCATATCAGACTTTAATGAAGTTTCTCTTTTGAAGTTAATTTTTAATTTTTCCATTATTTTTATGTTCCATTTTGTTCAATAAGTTTTGTTTTATTGAATAAATAACTCCAATCTGGGTTTTAAATACTTGATTAAAGGTGCTCTTTTTTCTCTTTTTCAGACGTCTGTTTCAGTGTTGTTTATTGTTGTTATTAATAATAATAACAACAATAATCCTCTAAATTTTGGAACACATCATCAGTAGTGGACCCCAGGCTCATCGAATGTTTCGGCCGTTTATCACCAGACATTCTCCCCTGAGGGTGGCCCCGCCGAGGTTGATCAAATCTCGGGGTGTGTCCCGTAGCCAATTGTGTTATAATACTGTTTTATAATAGTTTAATATTTTAATTTTTCAGTTCCCTATGGGGATTCAAACTGATTTATATTAGGTTTATAGGTTGTTTCCAATCTGGTATATAAGCTGGATTTACTTGTTATTATTATTTTTTTATATCATAATCCTTTAGTTTTTGATCCTTTTTTCAAAGTATTATGATTCTGTTTAGATTTTATAGTTATTTTTTTCAGTCACGAGTCCAGTCCAGTTTTTTGCTGAATATTAAAATAATTTTCATTTTTGGTATATTCAGGATTTTATTTCCGTATTGTACAGTATAGATTTCCTAACATGGACCTTTAAGTGTTTTGGCTCACCTGCCGTCCGGCGTAATCGTGCAGTAAATGATCGTGGATAACCTTATATCAGGGTTTGAAGTCCAGGGTGTCCTCCTTTTGTCCAATCCGGGTTCGTCTGGCATCCTTCAGAAGTATTTTTCCACATTCCATGTACTGTACAGTCTCAGAGGTGCGCCATAGTGTGGAAGAGAGTGATGTCCTGTGTTCCATACACCGCACAACCTCAGGACACAGTGGTACATATTTTAGAACTTTTTTTAGAATTTTTAAATATTATTATTATTATTATTATTATTATTATATTGGTAGCAATATCTGCCATAATTTAAATATCCTTAGTCTTCAACAGGAAGCATTAGAAGTGCTATGGTTACTCACCTGAGTTCATGTTCAGTGAAGCAGCCTTTAATTTAACATGCATTCAGTCTGAGAGTGATCATTCTACCTCTACTTCTCACTCACGGTTTTGTCAGGAAATTACCCAGTAATGCATTGCAGGTCTTAAAAGTTGTTGTTCAGTGAAGTAGCCTTTAATTTAACATGCATTCAGTCTGAGAGTGATCATTCTACCTTTACTTCTCATTCACGGTTTTGTCAGGAAATTACCCAGTAATGCATTGCAGGTCTTAAAAGTTGTTTTTTGTTAATAACTGCTGTTCTGAGTGAGCTAGAGACTTGAAACTTACATCCACTTGGGGGTTTGTGAGGATCAGGAATCCGATGGTACCAGGCTTGTGTCTCTATGACGATCAGAAGTCGTTTTTTTGGACATAATATTGTAGAATGTCATATAAATATTATAAATATTCCAAAATTCCTTTTTCCTGGAGTGAGTGTGAGAGAGAGAGAGAGAGAGGGGGGGAGAGAGAGAGAGAGAGAGGAGAGAGAGAGAGAGAGAGAGAGAGAGAGGTTAGGTTTAGGGAAAAGGCCCAGGATTAGGGTTAAAGGTCAGAGGTCAAAGGTTAGGTTTAGGCATAGGATGAGTGGTTAGGGTTAGGATAAAGGAGAGGAGGAGTGGTTAGGGTTAGGATAAAGGAGAGGAGGAGGACGAAGGAGGTAGAGCTAGGGAGAGGTGCCTTTTACGGGGCTAGAACTCTCCCCCGCCGGATCGGGCTGGACGCCCTACCTCCCTCTGCTCCCTCATTTTCATGAGGGAAAGGAGGTGAGGAGAGAGAATATGTGTGTGTGTGTGTGTGTGTGTATATATGTGTCCGGGCGCTCCTAGTTGAGGTCCTTTAAGTTGAGTTAAGGTAAGTAATCTTCTTTTAATAAGAAGAAGGGAGGGTGAGGTTGCACACTGGTGTGTGTCGAGAGCCCGACTGTCCGAAGGCTCTGGCTAGGGTTAGGATTTTTAAAATATCACGATGATCTCCCCTGCTTCGTCCAACGACTGGGCAGTTGAAAGTGGGAGATCAAAGGCAATGCACGGGCCGGCGCTCGTCGTCTAAGGCTCTCCAAGTTCCAGGCAACCACTGTCCCATAAGGGAATGTTTTTTTTTTTTTTTTTTTTTTCAGAGGTCAAGAGGTCAAGGTCGAGGTTAAGTTCTTCTTCCATCAGTCTTCAGTCAGATCTGTCACCTGGAGTTAATTTGAGTTGATTTTATTAAATCATTTTCCCGTTCAGGGCTTTAAAGTCATGAGCAAAGTGCTTTTTTTCTCTTTTCTTCTCTTTTTTTATATTATTTATTAATTATTTTTCTTCTTTCTTCTCTTTTTTCTTCTCTTTTTTTTTTTTAAAAAATATTTTTTTCTTTTCTTTCTTATCGAATTTTGAGTCCAGTATTGTTGTTTTTGGATTTCTATGTTTTAGTTTCTCTTTCCAGAGATTGTGTTCTGGTTTTAAGTTTGTGTCCATATCAGACTTTAATGAAGTTTCTCTTTTGAAGTTAATTTTTAATTTTTCCATTATTTTTATGTTCCATTTTGTTCAATAAGTTTTGTTTTATTGAATAAATAACTCCAATCTGGGTTTTAAATACTTGATTAAAGGTGCTCTTTTTTCTCTTTTTCAGACGTCTGTTTCAGTGTTGTTTATTGTTGTTATTAATAATAATAACAACAATAATCCTCTAAATTTTGGAACACATCATCAGTAGTGGACCCCAGGCTCATCGAATGTTTCGGCCGTTTATCACCAGACATTCTCCCCTGAGGGTGGCCCCGCCGAGGTTGATCAAATCTCGGGGTGTGTCCCGTAGCCAATTGTGTTATAATACTGTTTTATAATAGTTTAATATTTTAATTTTTCAGTTCCCTATGGGGATTCAAACTGATTTATATTAGGTTTATAGGTTGTTTCCAATCTGGTATATAAGCTGGATTTACTTGTTATTATTATTTTTTTATATCATAATCCTTTAGTTTTTGATCCTTTTTTCAAAGTATTATGATTCTGTTTAGATTTTATAGTTATTTTTTCAGTCACGAGTCCAGTCCAGTTTTTTGCTGAATATTAAAATAATTTTCATTTTTGGTATATTCAGGATTTTATTTCCGTATTGTACAGTATAGATTTCCTAACATGGACCTTTAAGTGTTTTGGCTCACCTGCCGTCCGGCGTAATCGTGCAGTAAATGATCGTGGATAACCTTATATCAGGGTTTGAAGTCCAGGGTGTCCTCCTTTTGTCCAATCCGGGTTCGTCTGGCATCCTTCAGAAGTATTTTTCCACATTCCATGTACTGTACAGTCTCAGAGGTGCGCCATAGTGTGGAAGAGAGTGATGTCCTGTGTTCCATACACCGCACAACCTCAGGACACAGTGGTACATATTTTAGAACTTTTTTTAGAATTTTTAAATATTATTATTATTATTATTATTATTATTATATTGGTAGCAATATCTGCCATAATTTAAATATCCTTAGTCTTCAACAGGAAGCATTAGAAGTGCTATGGTTACTCACCTGAGTTCATGTTCAGTGAAGCAGCCTTTAATTTAACATGCATTCAGTCTGAGAGTGATCATTCTACCTCTACTTCTCACTCACGGTTTTGTCAGGAAATTACCCAGTAATGCATTGCAGGTCTTAAAAGTTGTTGTTCAGTGAAGTAGCCTTTAATTTAACATGCATTCAGTCTGAGAGTGATCATTCTACCTTTACTTCTCATTCACGGTTTTGTCAGGAAATTACCCAGTAATGCATTGCAGGTCTTAAAAGTTGTTTTTTGTTAATAACTGCTGTTCTGAGTGAGCTAGAGACTTGAAACTTACATCCACTTGGGGGTTTGTGAGGATCAGGAATCCGATGGTACCAGGCTTGTGTCTCTATGACGATCAGAAGTCGTTTTTTTGGACATAATATTGTAGAATGTCATATAAATATTATAAATATTCCAAAATTCCTTTTTCCTGGAGTGAGTGTGAGAGAGAGAGAGAGAGAGGGGGGGAGAGAGAGAGAGAGAGAGAGAGAGAGAGAGAGAGAGAGAGAGGTTAGGTTTAGGGAAAAGGCCCAGGATTAGGGTTAAAGGTCAGAGGTCAAAGGTTAGGTTTAGGCATAGGATGAGTGGTTAGGGTTAGGATAAAGGAGAGGAGGAGTGGTTAGGGTTAGGATAAAGGAGAGGAGGAGGACGAAGGAGGTAGAGCTAGGGAGAGGTGCCTTTTACGGGGCTAGAACTCTCCCCCGCCGGATCGGGCTGGACGCCCTACCTCCCTCTGCTCCCTCATTTTCATGAGGGAAAGGAGGTGAGGAGAGAGAATATGTGTGTGTGTGTGTGTGTGTATATATGTGTCCGGGCGCTCCTAGTTGAGGTCCTTTAAGTTGAGTTAAGGTAAGTAATCTTCTTTTAATAAGAAGAAGGGAGGGTGAGGTTGCACACTGGTGTGTGTCGAGAGCCCGACTGTCCGAAGGCTCTGGCTAGGGTTAGGATTTTTAAAATATCACGATGATCTCCCCTGCTTCGTCCAACGACTGGGCAGTTGAAAGTGGGAGATCAAAGGCAATGCACGGGCCGGCGCTCGTCGTCTAAGGCTCTCCAAGTTCCAGGCAACCACTGTCCCATAAGGGAATGTTTTTTTTTTTTTTTTTTTTTTTTTTTCAGAGGTCAAGAGGTCAAGGTCGAGGTTAAGTTCTTCTTCCATCAGTCTTCAGTCAGATCTGTCACCTGGAGTTAATTTGAGTTGATTTTATTAAATCATTTTCCCGTTCAGGGCTTTAAAGTCATGAGCAAAGTGCTTTTTTTCTCTTTTCTTCTCTTTTTTTATATTATTTATTAATTATTTTTCTTCTTTCTTCTCTTTTTTCTTCTCTTTTTTTTTTTAAAAAATATTTTTTTCTTTTCTTTCTTATCGAATTTTGAGTCCAGTATTGTTGTTTTTGGATTTCTATGTTTTAGTTTCTCTTTCCAGAGATTGTGTTCTGGTTTTAAGTTTGTGTCCATATCAGACTTTAATGAAGTTTCTCTTTTGAAGTTAATTTTTAATTTTTCCATTATTTTTATGTTCCATTTTGTTCAATAAGTTTTGTTTTATTGAATAAATAACTCCAATCTGGGTTTTAAATACTTGATTAAAGGTGCTCTTTTTTCTCTTTTTCAGACGTCTGTTTCAGTGTTGTTTATTGTTGTTATTAATAATAATAACAACAATAATCCTCTAAATTTTGGAACACATCATCAGTAGTGGACCCCAGGCTCATCGAATGTTTCGGCCGTTTATCACCAGACATTCTCCCCTGAGGGTGGCCCCGCCGAGGTTGATCAAATCTCGGGGTGTGTCCCGTAGCCAATTGTGTTATAATACTGTTTTATAATAGTTTAATATTTTAATTTTTCAGTTCCCTATGGGGATTCAAACTGATTTATATTAGGTTTATAGGTTGTTTCCAATCTGGTATATAAGCTGGATTTACTTGTTATTATTATTTTTTTATATCATAATCCTTTAGTTTTTGATCCTTTTTTCAAAGTATTATGA
>NC_079367.1:825901-830901 GCF_021018895.1 Seriola aureovittata | reverse complement strand
GGTCTTCTTCAGGCACAAATCAATGGCACACTGATAACTGTGTTTTGCTTTGCTTTCAGGCTGGAGTCAAGTTTTGGTGTTCTCCCTCAAGAGCTAAGGTAAGAATGAGCTCCTGTAACTGTGTTCGTCCTTTTTATAAGCTTGGTTTGGCTTTTTGTTTTTTCTGTTCGTCTTTTTCAATTTGGTTCGCCTTTTTTAATTTTGTCCCCATTTCACATGTAAACCTGTTTTTACTCCATTTAACCTATTTTAACCATTAATAGTATATCAATGTTATTATATATGAACTTTTAACCTTTTTTAAGATATTAATGTTATCAAATCTATATATTGTATTGTATTTAATCTATTTATTGTATTTTAATGTTTATTATAAATCCTATTTATTGTATTTAACCTATTTATTGTATTTAACCTGTTTATTGTCCCTTAATGTTTTTAACCCTGTTTATTAATTGTACCCTTATCAATTTTAATACTATTTAATATCCAATCATAAATTTTTGAAAAAATCTTTTATAAATTATAAATATATATATTTTTTTACTTTTACAGATTTTCAAATGTAATATGGGGGATTTGGGTTGGAGTTAGGATTAGGGTTAGGTTTAGGATTGGGGTTAGGATTAAGGTTAAGATTAGGGTTAGGTTTAGGATTGGGGTTAGGATTAAGGTTAAGATTAGGGTTAGGTTTAGGAATGGGGTTAGGAATAAGGTTAAGGTTAGGATTAGGGCTGGGATTGGGGTAATGGTTAGGGTTAGGATTAGGGTTAGGGTTAGGGTTAGGGTTAGGGTTAGGGTTAGGGTTAGGTTAGGGTTAGGGTTAGGGTTAGGGTTAGGGTTAGGGTTAGGGTTAGGGTTAGGGTTAGGGTTAGGGTTAGGGTTAGGGTTAGGTTAACAGAGTTTTGCCACCTATCGTACCCCCTACCATAGTCGTTAAGGTCTGTAGCTTCTGATAGGAAGGTCGTAGAGACCTGAAACCAAGTTTCGCCCCCACTAATTCGGCCACGCCCTTTCCAACGGTACCAGCCACTCGCCTGTGGGACCTTCGGTTCCCGAGATGCATTGCGTAAAAATTTTAAATTGTCTGTATCTCGGGAACCGTAAGTCGTAGAGAGATGGGTCCAAGACTGGCGTGTTCAGCGCCCCCTAATTAGGTCTGACGCCACCCACTCCCGTGTCTCTACGACCTTTCGTTCCGGAGTTATAAGCCAAAACGTCTTTCCCATAGGAAATGAATGGGAGACGATTGGTACTGAAAATTGACTAAGTGTTGAAGCCAAAATCTACCTTGTAGAAACCATTTAGGAGCATGTTTCAGACCATTTGGAGTCGATAGGTACCCATTTCCAAGAGACATTTTTTGGTATGTTGACATTTTTTCTATTGGTCAAATGGCAGTATACCAGGTGTGTGGTGTACCCGGGGCCTAAGGATGCAAGGTAAGTGCCCAGAGATAGGGTTTGAGGTTAGCAGCTCCATCAGGTTGTTGTTAGGGTTAGGGTTAGGGTTAGGGTTAGGGTTAGGGTTAGGGTTAGGGTTAGGTTAACAGAGTTTTGCCACCTATCGTACCCCCTACCATAGTCGTTAAGGTCTGTAGCTTCTGATAGGAAGGTCGTAGAGACCTGGGTTAGGGTTAGGGTTAGGGTTAGGGTTAGGGTTAGGGTTAGGGTTAGGGTTAGGGTTAGGGTTAGGGTTAGGGTTAGGGTTAGGGTTAGGGTTAGGGTTAGGTTAACAGAGTTTTGCCACCTATCGTACCCCCTACCATAGTCGTTAAGGTCTGTAGCTTCTGATAGGAAGGTCGTAGAGACCTGAAACCAAGTTTCGCCCCCACTAATTCGGCCACGCCCTTTCCAACGGTACCAGCCACTCGCCTGTGGGACCTTCGGTTCCCGAGATGCATTGCGTAAAAATTTTAAATTGTCTGTATCTCGGGAACCGTAAGTCGTAGAGAGATGGGTCCAAGACTGGCGTGTTCAGCGCCCCCTAATTAGGTCTGACGCCACCCACTCCGTGTCTCTACGACCTTTCGTTCCGGAGTTATAAGCCAAAACGTCTTTCCCATAGGAAATGAATGGGAGACGATTGGTACTGAAAATTGACTAAGTGTTGAAGCCAAAATCTACCTTGTAGAAACCATTTAGGAGCATGTTTCAGACCATTTGGAGTCGATAGGTACCCATTTCCAAGAGACATTTTTTGGTATGTTGACATTTTTTCTATTGGTCAAATGGCAGTATACCAGGTGTGTGGTGTACCCGGGGCCTAAGGATGCAAGGTAAGTGCCCAGAGATAGGGTTTGAGGTTAGCAGCTCCATCAGGTTGTTGTTAGGGTTAGGGTTAGGGTTAGGGTTAGGGTTAGGGTTAGGGTTAGGGTTAGGGTTAGGGTTAGGGTTAGGGTTAGGGTTAGGGTTAGGGTTAGGGTTAGGGTTAGGGTTAGGGTTAGGTTAACAGAGTTTTGCCACCTATCGTACCCCCTACCATAGTCGTTAAGGTCTGTAGCTTCTGATAGGAAGGTCGTAGAGACCTGAAACCAAGTTTCGCCCCCACTAATTCGGCCACGCCCTTTCCAACGGTACCAGCCACTCGCCTGTGGGACCTTCGGTTCCCGAGATGCATTGCGTAAAAATTTTAAATTGTCTGTATCTCGGGAACCGTAAGTCGTAGAGAGATGGGTCCAAGACTGGCGTGTTCAGCGCCCCCTAATTAGGTCTGACGCCACCCACTCCCGTGTCTCTACGACCTTTCGTTCCGGAGTTATAAGCCAAAACGTCTTTCCCATAGGAAATGAATGGGAGACGATTGGTACTGAAAATTGACTAAGTGTTGAAGCCAAAATCTACCTTGTAGAAACCATTTAGGAGCATGTTTCAGACCATTTGGAGTCGATAGGTACCCATTTCCAAGAGACATTTTTTGGTATGTTGACATTTTTTCTATTGGTCAAATGGCAGTATACCAGGTGTGTGGTGTACCCGGGGCCTAAGGATGCAAGGTAAGTGCCCAGAGATAGGGTTTGAGGTTAGCAGCTCCATCAGGTTGTTGTTAGGGTTAGGGTTAGGGTTAGGGTTAGGGTTAGGGTTAGGGTTAGGGTTAGGGTTAGGGTTAGGGTTAGGGTTAGGGTTAGGGTTAGGGTTAGGGTTAGGGTTAGGGTTAGGGTTAGGGTTAGGTTAACAGAGTTTTGCCACCTATCGTACCCCCTACCATAGTCGTTAAGGTCTGTAGCTTCTGATAGGAAGGTCGTAGAGACCTGAAACCAAGTTTCGCCCCCACTAATTCGGCCACGCCCTTTCCAACGGTACCAGCCACTCGCCTGTGGGACCTTCGGTTCCCGAGATGCATTGCGTAAAAATTTTAAATTGTCTGTATCTCGGGAACCGTAAGTCGTAGAGAGATGGGTCCAAGACTGGCGTGTTCAGCGCCCCCTAATTAGGTCTGACGCCACCCACTCCCGTGTCTCTACGACCTTTCGTTCCGGAGTTATAAGCCAAAACGTCTTTCCCATAGGAAATGAATGGGAGACGATTGGTACTGAAAATTGACTAAGTGTTGAAGCCAAAATCTACCTTGTAGAAACCATTTAGGAGCATGTTTCAGACCATTTGGAGTCGATAGGTACCCATTTCCAAGAGACATTTTTTGGTATGTTGACATTTTTTCTATTGGTCAAATGGCAGTATACCAGGTGTGTGGTGTACCCGGGGCCTAAGGATGCAAGGTAAGTGCCCAGAGATAGGGTTTGAGGTTAGCAGCTCCATCAGGTTGTTGTTAGGGTTAGGGTTTGGGTTAGGGTTAGGGTTAGGGTTAGGGTTAGGGTTAGGGTTAGGGTTAGGGTTAGGGTTAGGGTTAGGGTTAGGGTTAGGGTTAGGGTTAGGGTTAGGTTAACAGAGTTTTGCCACCTATCGTACCCCCTACCATAGTCGTTAAGGTCTGTAGCTTCTGATAGGAAGGTCGTAGAGACCTGAAACCAAGTTTCGCCCCCACTAATTCGGCCACGCCTTTCCAACGGTACCAGCACTCGCCTGTGGGACCTTCGGTTCCCGAGATGCATTGCGTAAAAATTTTAAATTGTCTGTATCTCGGGAACCGTAAGTCGTAGAGAGATGGGTCCAAGACTGGCGTGTTCAGCGCCCCCTAATTAGGTCTGACGCCACCCACTCCGTGTCTCTACGACCTTTCGTTCCGGAGTTATAAGCCAAAACGTCTTTCCATAGGAAATGAATGGGAGACGATTGGTACTGAAAATTGACTAAGTGTTGAAGCCAAAATCTACCTTGTAGAAACCATTTAGGAGCATGTTTCAGACCATTTGGAGTCGATAGGTACCCATTTCCAAGAGACATTTTTTGGTATGTTGACATTTTTTCTATTGGTCAAATGGCAGTATACCAGGTGTGTGGTGTACCCGGGGCCTAAGGATGCAAGGTAAGTGCCCAGAGATAGGGTTTGAGGTTAGCAGCTCCATCAGGTTGTTGTTAGGGTTAGGGTTAGGGTTAGGGTTAGGGTTAGGGTTAGGGTTAGGGTTAGGGTTAGGGTTAGGGTTAGGGTTTGGGTTAGGGTTAGGGTTTGGGTTAGGGTTAGGTTAGGTTAACAGAGTTTTGCCACCTATCGTACCCCCTACCATAGTCGTTAAGGTCTGTAGCTTCTGATAGGAAGGTCGTAGAGACCTGAAACCAAGTTTCGCCCCCACTAATTCGGCCACGCCCTTTCCAACGGTACCAGCACTCGCCTGTGGGACCTTCGGTTCCCGAGATGCATTGCGTAAAAATTTTAAATTGTCTGTATCTCGGGAACCGTAAGTCGTAGAGAGATGGGTCCAAGACTGGCGTGTTCAGCGCCCCCTAATTAGGTCTGACGCCACCCACTCCCGTGTCTCTACGACCTTTCGTTCCGGAGTTATAAGCCAAAACGTCTTTCCATAGGAAATGAATGGGAGACGATTGGTACTGAAAATTGACTAAGTGTTGAAGCCAAAATCTACCTTGTAGAAACCATTTAGG
>NC_079367.1:798896-825401 GCF_021018895.1 Seriola aureovittata | reverse complement strand
GCATCCCTTCCGACGGGAGCGACTTCGAAGCCTGGGGCTGACATATGTTACTCAGCGTGACGAGCGAGTCCGTAGACACCCATTTGTGGACTTTTGACAAAATTTTTCGTCGCAGCAAGCGGCCTCGGACACGTTTAACGAGGCATCCCTTCCGACGGGAGCGACTTCGAAGCCTGGGGCTGACATATGTTACTCAGCGTGACGAGCCGAGTCCGTAGATACCAAATTTGTGGACTTTCGAGAAAATTTTTCGGAAATTATTAAAACACAGAATTTAACCGTGTCTCCCGACAGCATATGAGAGACCTCCCATGGCGGCCATTCGAAGGGAGCGACTCAGAAGGCTGGGGCTGACATATGTTATCAGCGTGACGAGCCGAGTCCGTAGACACCAAACTTGTGGACTTTGGACAAACTTTTTCCGTTGCGACATTCACACTAGTCTTAATGGTGTGGCACCTCAGCATATGAGAGATGACACTTCGGAAGGGAGCGACTCAGAAGGCTGGGGCTGACATATGTTACTCAGCGTGACGAGCCGAGTCCGTAGACACCAAACTTGTGGACTTTGGACAAACTTTTCCGTTGCGACATTCACACTAGTCTTAATGGTGTGGCACCTCAGCATATGAGAGATGACCCTTCGGAAGGGAGCGACTCAGAAGGCTGGGGCTGACATATGTTACTCAGCTTGACGAGCCGAGTCCGTAGACACCCAATTTGTGGACTTTTGACAAAATTTTTCGTCGCAGCAAGCGGCCTCGGACACGTTTAACGAGGCATCCCTTCCGACGGGAGCGACTTCGAAGCCTGGGGCTGACATATGTTACTCAGCGTGACGAGCCGAGTCCGTAGATACCAAATTTGTGGACTTTCGAGAAAATTTTTCGGAAATTATTAAAACACAGAATTTAACCGTGTCTCCCGACAGCATATGAGAGACCTCCCATGGCGGCCATTCGGAAGGGAGCGACTCAGAAGGCTGGGGCTGACATATGTTACTCAGCGTGACGAGCCGAGTCCGTAGACACCAAACTTGTGGACTTTGGACAAACTTTTCCGTTGCGACATTCACACTAGTCTTAATGGTGTGGCACCTCAGCATATGAGAGATGACCCTTCGGAAGGGAGCGACTCAGAAGGCTGGGGCTGACATATGTTACTCAGCTTGACGAGCCGAGTCCGTAGACACCCATTTGTGGACTTTTGACAAAATTTTTCGTCGCAGCAAGCGGGCCTCGGACACGTTTAACGAGGCATCCCTTCCGACGGGAGCGACTTCGAAGCCTGGGGCTGACATATGTTACTCAGCGTGACGAGCGAGTCCGTAGATACCAAATTTGTGGACTTTCGAGGAAATTTTTCGGAAATTATTAAAACACAGAATTTAACCGTGTCTCCCGGCAGCATATGAGAGACCTCCCATGGCGGCCATTCGGAAGGGAGCGACTCAGAAGGCTGGGGCTGACATATGTTACTCAGCGTGACGAGCCGAGTCCGTAGACACCAAACTTGTGGACTTTGGACAAACTTTTCCGTTGCGACATTCACACTAGTCTTAATGGTGTGGCACCTCAGCATATGAGAGATGACCCTTCGGAAGGGAGCGACTCAGAAGGCTGGGGCTGACATATGTTACTCAGCTTGACGAGCCGAGTCCGTAGACACCCAATTTGTGGACTTTTGACAAAATTTTTCGTCGCAGCAAGCGGTCCTCGGACACGTTTAACGAGGCATCCCTTCCGACGGGAGCGACTTCGAAGCCTGGGGCTGACATATGTTACTCAGCGTGACGAGCCGAGTCCGTAGATACCAAATTTGTGGACTTTCGAGGAAATTTTTCGGAAATTATTAAAACACAGAATTTAACCGTGTCTCCCGGCAGCATATGAGAGACCTCCCATGGCGGCCATTCGGAAGGGAGCGACTCAGAAGGCTGGGGCTGACATATGTTACTCAGCGTGACGAGCCGAGTCCGTAGACACCAAACTTGTGGACTTTGGACAAACTTTTCCGTTGCGACATTCACACTAGTCTTAATGGTGTGGCACCTCAGCATATGAGAGATGACCCTTCGGAAGGGAGCGACTCAGAAGGCTGGGGCTGACATATGTTACTCAGCTTGACGAGCCGAGTCCGTAGACACCAATTTGTGGACTTTTGACAAAATTTTTCGTCGCAGCAAGCGGGCCTCGGACACGTTTAACGAGGCATCCCTTCCGACGGGAGCGACTTCGAAGCCTGGGGCTGACATATGTTACTCAGCGTGACGAGCCGAGTCCGTAGATACCAAATTTGTGGACTTTCGAGAAAATTTTTCGGAAATTATTAAAACACAGAATTTAACCGTGTCTCCCGCAGCATATGAGAGACCTCCCATGGCGGCCATTCGGAAGGGAGCGACTCAGAAGGCTGGGGCTGGACATATGTTACTCAGCGTGACGAGCGAGTCCGTAGACACCAAACTTGTGGACTTTGGACAAACTTTTCCGTTGCGACATTCACACTAGTCTTAATGGTGTGGCACCTCAGCATATGAGAGATGACCCTTCGGAAGGGAGCGACTCAGAAGGCTGGGGCTGACATATGTTACTCAGCTTGACGAGCCGAGTCCGTAGACACCCAATTTGTTGACTTTTGACAAAATTTTTCGTCGCAGCAAGCGGGCCTCGGACACGTTTAACGAGGCATCCCTTCCGACGGGAGCGACTTCGAAGCCTGGGGCTGACTTATGTTACTCAGCGTGACGAGCCGAGTCCGTAGATACCAAATTTGTGGACTTTCGAGAAAATTTTTCGGAAATTATTAAAACACAGAATTTAACCGTGTCTCCCGGCAGCATATGAGAGACCTCCCATGGCGGCCATTCGGAAGGAGCGACTCAGAAGGCTGGGGCTGACATATGTTACTCAGCGTGACGAGCCGAGTCCGTAGACACCAAACTTGTGGACTTTGGACAAACTTTTCGGTTGCGACATTCACACTAGTCTTAATGGTGTGGCACCTCAGCATATGAGAGATGACCCTTCGGAGGGAGCGACTCAGAAGGCTGGGGCTGACATATGTTACTCAGCTTGACGAGCCGAGTCCGTAGACACCCAATTTGTGGACTTTTGACAAAATTTTTCGTCGCAGCAAGCGGTCCTCGGACACGTTTAACGAGGCATCCCTTCCGACGGGAGCGACTTCGAAGCCTGGGGCTGACATATGTTACTCAGCGTGACGAGCCGAGTCCGTAGATACCAAATTTGTGGACTTTCGAGTAAATTTTTTCGGAAATTATTAAAACACAGAATTTAACCGTGTCTCCCGGCAGCATATGAGAGACCTCCCATGGCGGCCATTCGGAAGGGAGCGACTCAGAAGGCTGGGGCTGACATATGTTACTCAGCGTGACGAGCGAGTCCGTAGACACCAAACTTGTGGACTTTGGACAAACTTTTTCCGTTGCGACATTCACACTAGTCTTAATGGTGTGGCACCTCAGCATATGAGAGATGACCCTTCGGAAGGAGCGACTCAGAAGGCTGGGGCTGACATATGTTACTCAGCGTGACGAGCCGAGTCCGTAGACACCAAACTTGTGGACTTTGGACAAACTTTTCCGTTGCGACATTCACACTAGTCTTAATGGTGTGGCACCTCAGCATATGAGAGATGACCCTTCGAAGGGAGCGACTCAGAAGGCTGGGGCTGACATATGTTACTCAGCGTGACGAGCCGAGTCCGTAGACACCAAACTTGTGGACTTTGGACAAACTTTTCCGTTGCGACATTCACACTAGTCTTAATGGTGTGGCACCTCAGCATATGAGAGATGACCCTTCGGAAGGGAGCGACTCAGAAGGCTGGGGCTGACATATGTTACTCAGCGTGACGAGCCGAGTCCGTAGACACCAAATTTGTGGACTTTGGACAAACTTTTCCGTTGCGACATTCACACTAGTCTTAATGGTGTGGCACCTCAGCATATGAGAGATGACCCTTCGGAAGGAGCGACTCAGAAGGCTGGGGCTGACATATGTTACTCAGCGTGACGAGCCGAGTCCGTAGACACCAAACTTGTGGACTTTGGACAAACTTTTCCGTTGCGACATTCACACTAGTCTTAATGGTGTGGCACCTCAGCATATGAGAGATGACCTTCGGAAGGGAGCGACTCAGAAGGCTGGGGCTGACATATGTTACTCAGCTTGACGAGCCGAGTCCGTAGACACCCAATTTGTGGACTTTTGACAAAATTTTTCGTCGCAGCAAGCGGGCCTCGGACACGTTTAACGAGGCATCCCTTCCGACGGGAGCGACTTCGAAGCCTGGGGCTGACATATGTTACTCAGCGTGACGAGCGAGTCCGTAGATACCCAATTTGTGGACTTTCGAGAAAATTTTTCGGAAATTATTAAAACACAGAATTTAACCGTGTCTCCCGGCAGCATATGAGAGACCTCCCATGGCGGCCATTCGGAAGGGAGCGACTCAGAAGGCTGGGGCTGACATATGTTACTCAGCGTGACGAGCCGAGTCCGTAGACACCAAACTTGTGGACTTTGGACAAACTTTTCCGTTGCGACATTCACACTAGTCTTAATGGTGTGGCACCTCAGCATATGAGAGATGACCCTTCGGAAGGGAGCGACTCAGAAGGCTGGGGCTGACATATGTTACTCAGCTTGACGAGCCGAGTCCGTAGACACCCAATTTGTGGACTTTTGACAAAATTTTTCGTCGCAGCAAGCGGCCTCGGACACGTTTAACGAGGCATCCCTTCCGACGGGAGCGACTTCGAAGCCTGGGGCTGACATATGTTACTCAGCGTGACGAGCCGAGTCCGTAGATACCAAATTTGTGGACTTTCGAGGAAATTTTTCGGAAATTATTAAAACACAGAATTTAACCGTGTCTCCCGGCAGCATATGAGAGACCTCCCATGGCGGCCATTCGGAAGGGAGCGACTCAGAAGGCTGGGGCTGACATATGTTACTCAGCGTGACGAGCCGAGTCCGTAGACACCAAACTTGTGGACTTTGGACAAACTTTTCCGTTGCGACATTCACACTAGTCTTAATGGTGTGGCACCTCAGCATATGAGAGATGACCCTTCGGAAGGGAGCGACTCAGAAGGCTGGGGCTGACATATGTTACTCAGCTTGACGAGCCGAGTCCGTAGACACCCAATTTGTGGACTTTTGACAAAATTTTTCGTCGCAGCAAGCGGCCTCGGACACGTTTAACGAGGCATCCCTTCCGACGGGAGCGACTTCGAAGCCTGGGGCTGACATATGTTACTCAGCGTGACGAGCCGAGTCCGTAGATACCAAATTTGTGGACTTTCGAGGAAATTTTTCGGAAATTATTAAAACACAGAATTTAACCGTGTCTCCCGGCAGCATATGAGAGACCTCCCATGGCGGCCATTCGGAAGGGAGCGACTCAGACACCAAACTTGTGGACTTTGGACAAACTTTTCCGTTGCGACATTCACACTAGTCTTAATGGTGTGGCACCTCAGCATATGAGAGATGACCCTTCGGAAGGGAGCGACTCAGAAGGCTGGGGCTGACATATGTTACTCAGCGTGACGAGCCGAGTCCGTAGAAACCAAATTTGTGGACTTTCGAGAAAATTTTTCGGAAATTATTAAAACACAGAATTTAACCGTGTCTCCCGACAGCATATGAGAGACCTCCCATGGCGGCCATTCGGAAGCGAGCGACTCAGAAGGCTGGGGCTGACATATGTTACTCAGCGTGACGAGCCGAGTCCGTAGACACCAAACTTGTGGACTTTGGACAAACTTTTCCGTTGCGACATTCACACTAGTCTTAATGGTGTGGCACCTCAGCATATGAGAGATGACCCTTCGGAAGGGAGCGACTCAGAAGGCTGGGGCTGACATATGTTACTCAGCTTGACGAGCCGAGTCCGTAGACACCCAATTTGTGGACTTTTGACAAAATTTTTCGTCGCAGCAAGCGGGCCTCGGACACGTTTAACGAGGCATCCCTTCCGACGGGAGCGACTTCGAAGCCTGGGGCTGACATATGTTACTCAGCGTGACGAGCCGAGTCCGTAGATACCAAATTTGTGGACTTTCGAGGAAATTTTTCGGAAATTATTAAAACACAGAATTTAACCGTGTCTCCCGGCAGCATATGAGAGACCTCCCATGGCGGCCATTCGGAAGGGAGCGACTCAGAAGGCTGGGGCTGACATATGTTACTCAGCGTGACGAGCCGAGTCCGTAGACACCAAACTTGTGGACTTTGGACAAACTTTTCCGTTGCGACATTCACACTAGTCTTAATGGTGTGGCACCTCAGCATATGAGAGATGACCCTTCGAAGGGAGCGACTCAGAAGGCTGGGGCTGACATATGTTACTCAGCTTGACGAGCCGAGTCCGTAGACACCCAATTTGTGGACTTTTGACAAAATTTTTCGTCGCAGCAAGCGGGCCTCGGACACGTTTAACGAGGCATCCCTTCCGACGGGAGCGACTTCGAAGCCTGGGGCTGACATATGTTACTCAGCGTGACGAGCCGAGTCCGTAGATACCAAATTTGTGGACTTTCGAGAAAATTTTTCGGAAATTATTAAAACACAGAATTTAACCGTGTCTCCCGGCAGCATATGAGAGACCTCCCATGGCGGCCATTCGGAAGGGAGCGACTCAGACACCAAACTTGTGGACTTTGGACAAACTTTTCCGTTGCGACATTCACACTAGTCTTAATGGTGTGGCACCTCAGCATATGAGAGATGACCCTTCGGAAGGGAGCGACTCAGAAGGCTGGGTCTGACATATGTTACTCAGCTTGACGAGCCGAGTCCGTAGACACCCAATTTGTGGACTTTTGACAAAATTTTTCGGAAATTATTAAAACACAGAATTTAACCGTGTCTCCCGACAGCATATGAGAGACCTCCCATGGCGGCCATTCGGAAGCGAGCGACTCAGAAGGCTGGGGCTGACATATGTTACTCAGCGTGACGAGCCGAGTCCGTAGACACCAAACTTGTGGACTTTGGACAAACTTTTCCGTTGCGACATTCACACTAGTCTTAATGGTGTGGCACCTCAGCATATGAGAGATGACCCTTCGGAAGGGAGCGACTCAGAAGGCTGGGGCTGACATATGTTACTCAGCTTGACGAGCCGAGTCCGTAGACACCCAATTTGTGGACTTTTGACAAAATTTTTCGTCGCAGCAAGCGGTCCTCGGACACGTTTAACGAGGCATCCCTTCCGACGGGAGCGACTTCGAAGCCTGGGGCTGACATATGTTACTCAGCGTGACGAGCCGAGTCCGTAGATACCAAATTTGTGGACTTTCGAGGAAATTTTTCGGAAATTATTAAAACACAGAATTCAACCGTGTCTCCCGGCAGCATATGAGAGACCTCCCATGGCGGCCATTCGGAAGGGAGCGACTCAGACACCAAACTTGTGGACTTTGGACAAACTTTTCCGTTGCGACATTCACACTAGTCTTAATGGTGTGGCACCTCAGCATATGAGAGATGACCCTTCGGAAGGGAGCGACTCAGAAGGCTGGGGCTGACATATGTTACTCAGCTTGACGAGCCGAGTCCGTAGACACCCAATTTGTGGACTTTTGACAAAATTTTTCGGAAATTATTAAAACACAGAATTTAACCGTGTCTCCCGACAGCATATGAGAGACCTCCCATGGCGGCCATTCGGAAGCGAGCGACTCAGAAGGCTGGGGCTGACATATGTTACTCAGCGTGACGAGCCGAGTCCGTAGACACCAAACTTGTGGACTTTGGACAAACTTTTCCGTTGCGACATTCACACTAGTCTTAATGGTGTGGCACCTCAGCATATGAGAGATGACCCTTCGGAAGGGAGCGACTCAGAAGGCTGGGGCTGACATATGTTACTCAGCTTGACGAGCCGAGTCCGTAGACACCCAATTTGTGGACTTTTGACAAAATTTTTCGTCGCAGCAAGCGGGCCTCGACACGTTTAACGAGGCATCCCTTCCGACGGGAGCGACTTCGAAGCCTGGGGCTGACATATGTTACTCAGCGTGACGAGCCGAGTCCGTAGATACCAAATTTGTGGACTTTCGAGGAAATTTTTCGGAAATTATTAAAACACAGAATTTAACCGTGTCTCCCGGCAGCATATGAGAGACCTCCCATGGCGGCCATTCGGAAGGGAGCGACTCAGAAGGCTGGGGCTGACATATGTTACTCAGCGTGACGAGCCGAGTCCGTAGACACCAAACTTGTGGACTTTGGACAAACTTTTCCGTTGCGACATTCACACTAGTCTTAATGGTGTGGCACCTCAGCATATGAGAGATGACCCTTCGGAAGGGAGCGACTCAGAAGGCTGGGGCTGACATATGTTACTCAGCTTGACGAGCCGAGTCCGTAGACACCCAATTTGTGGACTTTTGACAAAATTTTTCGTCGCAGCAAGCGGGCCTCGGACACGTTTAACGAGGCATCCCTTCCGACGGGAGCGACTTCGAAGCCTGGGGCTGACATATGTTACTCAGCGTGACGAGCCGAGTCCGTAGATACCAATTTGTGGACTTTCGAGAAAATTTTTCGGAAATTATTAAAACACAGAATTTAACCGTGTCTCCCGGCAGCATATGAGAGACCTCCCATGGCGGCCATTCGAAGGGAGCGACTTCGAAGCCTGGGGCTGACATATGTTACTCAGCGTGACGAGCGAGTCCGTAGACACCAAACTTGTGGACTTTGGACAAACTTTTCCGTTGCGACATTCACACTAGTCTTAATGGTGTGGCACCTCAGCATATGAGAGATGACCCTTCGGAAGGGAGCGACTCAGAAGGCTGGGGCTGACATATGTTACTCAGCTTGACGAGCCGAGTCCGTAGACACCCAATTTGTGGACTTTTGACAAAATTTTTCGGAAATTATTAAAACACAGAATTTAACCGTGTCTCCCGACAGCATATGAGAGACCTCCCATGGCGGCCATTCGGAAGGGAGCGACTCAGAAGGCTGGGGCTGACATATGTTACTCAGCGTGACGAGCCGAGTCCGTAGACACCAAACTTGTGGACTTTGGACAAACTTTTCCGTTGCGACATTCACACTAGTCTTAATGGTGTGGCACCTCAGCATATGAGAGATGACCCTTCGGAAGGGAGCGACTCAGAAGGCTGGGGCTGACATATGTTACTCAGCTTGACGAGCCGAGTCCGTAGACACCCAATTTGTGGACTTTTGACAAAATTTTTCGTCGCAGCAAGCGGGCCTCGGACACGTTTAACGAGGCATCCCTTCCGACGGGAGCGACTTCGAAGCCTGGGGCTGACATATGTTACTCAGCGTGACGAGCCGAGTCCGTAGATACCAAATTTGTGGACTTTCGAGGAAATTTTTCGGAAATTATTAAAACACAGAATTTAACCGTGTCTCCCGGCAGCATATGAGAGACCTCCCATGGCGGCCATTCGGAAGGGAGCGACTCAGAAGGCTGGGGCTGACATATGTTACTCAGCGTGACGAGCCGAGTCCGTAGACACCAAACTTGTGGACTTTGGACAAACTTTTCCGTTGCGACATTCACACTAGTCTTAATGGTGTGGCACCTCAGCATATGAGAGATGACCCTTCGGAAGGGAGCGACTCAGAAGGCTGGGGCTGACATATGTTACTCAGCTTGACGAGCCGAGTCCGTAGACACCCAATTTGTGGACTTTTGACAAAATTTTTCGTCGCAGCAAGCGGGCCTCGGACACGTTTAACGAGGCATCCCTTCCGACGGGAGCGACTTCGAAGCCTGGGGCTGACATATGTTACTCAGCGTGACGAGCCGAGTCCGTAGATACCAAATTTGTGGACTTTCGAGGAAATTTTTCGGAAATTATTAAAACACAGAATTTAACCGTGTCTCCCGGCAGCATATGAGAGACCTCCCATGGCGGCCATTCGGAAGGGAGCGACTCAGAAGCTGGGGCTGACATATGTTACTCAGCGTGACGAGCCGAGTCCGTAGACACCAAACTTGTGGACTTTGGACAAACTTTTCGTTGCGACATTCACACTAGTCTTAATGGTGTGGCACCTCAGCATATGAGAGATGACCCTTCGGAAGGGAGCGACTCAGAAGGCTGGGGCTGACATATGTTACTCAGCTTGACGAGCCGAGTCCGTAGACACCCAATTTGTGGACTTTTGACAAAATTTTTCGTCGCAGCAAGCGGGCCTCGGACACGTTTAACGAGGCATCCCTTCCGACGGGAGCGACTTCGAAGCCTGGGGCTGACATATGTTACTCAGCGTGACGAGCCGAGTCCGTAGATACCAAATTTGTGGACTTTCGAGGAAATTTTTCGGAAATTATTAAAACACAGAATTTAACCGTGTCTCCCGGCAGCATATGAGAGACCTCCCATGGCGGCCATTCGGAAGGGAGCGACTCAGAAGGCTGGGGCTGACATATGTTACTCAGCGTGACGAGCCGAGTCCGTAGACACCAAACTTGTGGACTTTGGACAAACTTTTCCGTTGCGACATTCACACTAGTCTTAATGGTGTGGCACCTCAGCATATGAGAGATGACCCTTCGGAAGGGAGCGACTCAGAAGGCTGGGGCTGACATATGTTACTCAGCTTGACGAGCCGAGTCCGTAGACACCCAATTTGTGGACTTTTGACAAAATTTTTCGTCGCAGCAAGCGGGCCTCGGACACGTTTAACGAGGCATCCCTTCCGACGGGAGCGACTTCGAAGCCTGGGGCTGACATATGTTACTCAGCGTGACGAGCCGAGTCCGTAGATACCAAATTTGTGGACTTTCGAGAAAATTTTTCGGAAATTATTAAAACACAGAATTTAACCGTGTCTCCCGGCAGCATATGAGAGACCTCCCATGGCGGCCATTCGGAAGGGAGCGACTCAGAAGGCTGGGGCTGACATATGTTACTCAGCGTGACGAGCCGAGTCCGTAGACACCAAACTTGTGGACTTTGGACAAACTTTTCCGTTGCGACATTCACACTAGTCTTAATGGTGTGGCACCTCAGCATATGAGAGATGACCCTTCGGAAGGGAGCGACTCAGAAGGCTGGGGCTGACATATGTTACTCAGCTTGACGAGCCGAGTCCGTAGACACCCAATTTGTTGACTTTTGACAAAATTTTTCGTCGCAGCAAGCGGGCCTCGGACACGTTTAACGAGGCATCCCTTCCGACGGGAGCGACTTCGAAGCCTGGGGCTGACTTATGTTACTCAGCGTGACGAGCCGAGTCCGTAGATACCAAATTTGTGGACTTTCGAGAAAATTTTTCGGAAATTATTAAAACACAGAATTTAACCGTGTCTCCCGGCAGCATATGAGAGACCTCCCATGGCGGCCATTCGGAAGGGAGCGACTCAGAAGGCTGGGGCTGACATATGTTACTCAGCGTGACGAGCCGAGTCCGTAGACACCAAACTTGTGGACTTTGGACAAACTTTTCGGTTGCGACATTCACACTAGTCTTAATGGTGTGGCACCTCAGCATATGAGAGATGACCCTTCGGAAGGGAGCGACTCAGAAGGCTGGGGCTGACATATGTTACTCAGCTTGACGAGCCGAGTCCGTAGACACCCAATTTGTGGACTTTTGACAAAATTTTTCGTCGCAGCAAGCGGGCCTCGGACACGTTTAACGAGGCATCCCTTCCGACGGGAGCGACTTCGAAGCCTGGGGCTGACATATGTTACTCAGCGTGACGAGCCGAGTCCGTAGATACCAAATTTGTGGACTTTCGAGAAAATTTTTCGGAAATTATTAAAACACAGAATTTAACCGTGTCTCCCGGCAGCATATGAGAGACCTCCCATGGCGGCCATTCGGAAGGGAGCGACTCAGAAGGCTGGGGCTGACATATGTTACTCAGCGTGACGAGCCGAGTCCGTAGACACCAAACTTGTGGACTTTGGACAAACTTTTCCGTTGCGACATTCACACTAGTCTTAATGGTGTGGCACCTCAGCATATGAGAGACCTCCCATGGCGGCCATTCGGAAGGGAGCGACTCAGAAGGCTGGGGCTGACATATGTTACTCAGCTTGACGAGCCGAGTCCGTAGACACCCAATTTGTTGACTTTTGACAAAATTTTTCGTCGCAGCAAGCGGGCCTCGGACACGTTTAACGAGGCATCCCTTCCGACGGGAGCGACTTCGAAGCCTGGGGCTGACTTATGTTACTCAGCGTGACGAGCCGAGTCCGTAGATACCAAATTTGTGGACTTTCGAGAAAATTTTTCGGAAATTATTAAAACACAGAATTTAACCGTGTCTCCCGGCAGCATATGAGAGACCTCCCATGGCGGCCATTCGGAAGGGAGCGACTCAGAAGGCTGGGGCTGACATATGTTACTCAGCGTGACGAGCCGAGTCCGTAGACACCAAACTTGTGGACTTTGGACAAACTTTTCGGTTGCGACATTCACACTAGTCTTAATGGTGTGGCACCTCAGCATATGAGAGATGACCCTTCGGAAGGGAGCGACTCAGAAGGCTGGGGCTGACATATGTTACTCAGCTTGACGAGCCGAGTCCGTAGACACCCAATTTGTGGACTTTTGACAAAATTTTTCGTCGCAGCAAGCGGGCCTCGGACACGTTTAACGAGGCATCCCTTCCGACGGGAGCGACTTCGAAGCCTGGGGCTGACATATGTTACTCAGCGTGACGAGCCGAGTCCGTAGATACCAAATTTGTGGACTTTCGAGAAAATTTTTCGGAAATTATTAAAACACAGAATTTAACCGTGTCTCCCGGCAGCATATGAGAGACCTCCCATGGCGGCCATTCGAAGGGAGCGACTCAGAAGCTGGGGCTGACATATGTTACTCAGCGTGACGAGCCGAGTCCGTAGACACCAAACTTGTGGACTTTGGACAAACTTTTCCGTTGCGACATTCACACTAGTCTTAATGGTGTGGCACCTCAGCATATGAGAGATGACCCTTCGGAAGGGAGCGACTCAGAAGGCTGGGGCTGACATATGTTACTCAGCTTGACGAGCCGAGTCCGTAGACACCCAATTTGTGGACTTTCGAGAAAATTTTTCGGAAATTATTAAAACACAGAATTTAACCGTGTCTCCCGGCAGCATATGAGAGACCTCCCATGGCGGCCATTCGGAAGGGAGCGACTCAGAAGGCTGGGGCTGACATATGTTACTCAGCGTGACGAGCCGAGTCCGTAGACACCAAACTTGTGGACTTTGGACAAACTTTTCCGTTGCGACATTCACACTAGTCTTAATGGTGTGGCACCTCAGCATATGAGAGATGACCTTCGGAAGGGAGCGACTCAGAAGGCTGGGGCTGACATATGTTACTCAGCTTGACGAGCCGAGTCCGTAGACACCAATTTGTGGACTTTTGACAAAATTTTTCGTCGCAGCAAGCGGGCCTCGGACACGTTTAACGAGGCATCCCTTCCGACGGGAGCGACTTCGAAGCCTGGGGCTGACATATGTTACTCAGCGTGACGAGCCGAGTCCGTAGATACCAAATTTGTGGACTTTCGAGAAAATTTTTCGGAAATTATTAAAACACAGAATTTAACCGTGTCTCCGGCAGCATATGAGAGACCTCCCATGGCGGCCATTCGGAAGGGAGCGACTCAGAAGGCTGGGGCTGACATATGTTACTCAGCGTGACGAGCCGAGTCCGTAGACACCAAACTTGTGGACTTTGGACAAACTTTTCCGTTGCGACATTCACACTAGTCTTAATGGTGTGGCACCTCAGCATATGAGAGATGACCCTTCGGAAGGGAGCGACTCAGAAGGCTGGGGCTGACATATGTTACTCAGCTTGACGAGCCGAGTCCGTAGACACCCAATTTGTGGACTTTTGACAAAATTTTTCGTCGCAGCAAGCGGGCCTCGGACACGTTTAACGAGGCATCCCTTCCGACGGGAGCGACTTCGAAGCCTGGGGCTGACTTATGTTACTCAGCGTGACGAGCCGAGTCCGTAGATACCAAATTTGTGGACTTTCGAGAAAATTTTTCGGAAATTATTAAAACACAGAATTTAACCGTGTCTCCCGGCAGCATATGAGAGACCTCCCATGGCGGCCATTCGGAAGGGAGCGACTCAGAAGGCTGGGGCTGACATATGTTACTCAGCGTGACGAGCCGAGTCCGTAGACACCAAACTTGTGGACTTTGGACAAACTTTTCCGTTGCGACATTCACACTAGTCTTAATGGTGTGGCACCTCAGCATATGAGAGATGACCCTTCGGAAGGGAGCGACTCAGAAGGCTGGGGCTGACATATGTTACTCAGCGTGACGAGCCGAGTCCGTAGACACCAAACTTGTGGACTTTGGACAAACTTTTCCGTTGCGACATTCACACTAGTCTTAATGGTGTGGCACCTCAGCATATGAGAGATGACCCTTCGGAAGGGAGCGACTCAGAAGGCTGGGGCTGACATATGTTACTCAGCTTGACGAGCCGAGTCCGTAGACACCCAATTTGTGGACTTTTGACAAAATTTTTCGTCGCAGCAAGCGGGCCTCGGACACGTTTAACGAGGCATCCCTTCCGACGGGAGCGACTTCGAAGCCTGGGGCTGACATATGTTACTCAGCGTGACGAGCCGAGTCCGTAGATACCAAATTTGTGGACTTTCGAGAAAATTTTTCGGAAATTATTAAAACACAGAATTTAACCGTGTCTCCCGGCAGCATATGAGAGACCTCCCATGGCGGCCATTCGGAAGGGAGCGACTCAGAAGGCTGGGGCTGACATATGTTACTCAGCGTGACGAGCCGAGTCCGTAGACACCAAACTTGTGGACTTTGGACAAACTTTTCCGTTGCGACATTCACACTAGTCTTAATGGTGTGGCACCTCAGCATATGAGAGATGACCCTTCGGAAGGGAGCGACTCAGAAGGCTGGGGCTGACATATGTTACTCAGCTTGACGAGCCGAGTCCGTAGACACCCAATTTGTGGACTTTTGACAAAATTTTTCGTCGCAGCAAGCGGGCCTCGGACACGTTTAACGAGGCATCCCTTCCGACGGGAGCGACTTCGAAGCCTGGGGCTGACATATGTTACTCAGCGTGACGAGCCGAGTCCGTAGATACCAAATTTGTGGACTTTCGAGAAAATTTTTCGGAAATTATTAAAACACAGAATTTAACCGTGTCTCCCGGCAGCATATGAGAGACCTCCCATGGCGGCCATTCGGAAGGGAGCGACTCAGAAGGCTGGGTTAGGGTTAGGGTTAGGGTTAGGGTTAGGGTTAGGGTTAGGGTTAGGGTTAGGGTTAGGGTTAGGGTTAGGGTTAGGGTTAGGGTTAGGGTTAGGGTTAGGGTTAGGGTTAGGGTTAGGGTTAGGGTTAGGGTTAGGGTTAGGGTTAGGGTTAGGGTTAGGGTTAGGGTTAGGGTTAGGGTTAGGGTTAGGGTTAGGGTTAGGGTTAGGGTTAGGGTTAGGGTTAGGGTTAGGGTTAGGGTTAGGGTTAGGGTTAGGGTTAGGGTTAGGGTTAGGGTTAGGGTTAGGGTTAGGGTTAGGGTTAGGGTTAGGGTTAGGGTTAGGGTTAGGGTTAGGGTTAGGGTTAGGGTTAGGGTTAGGGTTAGGGTTAGGGTTAGGGTTAGGGTTAGGGTTAGGGTTAGGGTTAGGGTTAGGGTTAGGGTTAGGGTTAGGGTTAGGGTTAGGGTTAGGGTTAGGGTTAGGGTTAGGGTTAGGGTTAGGGTTAGGGTTAGGGTTAGGGTTAGGGTTAGGGTTAGGGTTAGGGTTAGGGTTAGGGTTAGGGTTAGGGTTAGGGTTAGGGTTAGGGTTAGGGTTAGGGTTAGGGTTAGGGTTAGGGTTAGGGTTAGGGTTAGGGTTAGGGTTAGGGTTAGGGTTAGGGTTAGGGTTAGGGTTAGGGTTAGGGTTAGGGTTAGGGTTAGGGTTAGGGTTAGGGTTAGGGTTAGGGTTAGGGTTAGGGTTAGGGTTAGGGTTAGGGTTAGGGTTAGGGTTAGGGTTAGGGTTAGGGTTAGGGTTAGGGTTAGGGTTAGGGTTAGGGTTAGGGTTAGGGTTAGGGTTAGGGTTAGGGTTAGGGTTAGGGTTAGGGTTAGGGTTAGGGTTAGGGTTAGGGTTAGGGTTAGGGTTAGGGTTAGGGTTAGGGTTAGGGTTAGGGTTAGGGTTAGGGTTAGGGTTAGGGTTAGGGTTAGGGTTAGGGTTAGGGTTAGGGTTAGGGTTAGGGTTAGGGTTAGGGTTAGGGTTAGGGTTAGGGTTAGGGTTAGGGTTAGGGTTAGGGTTAGGGTTAGGGTTAGGGTTAGGGTTAGGGTTAGGGTTAGGGTTAGGGTTAGGGTTAGGGTTAGGGTTAGGGTTAGGGTTAGGGTTAGGGTTAGGGTTAGGGTTAGGGTTAGGGTTAGGGTTAGGGTTAGGGTTAGGGTTAGGGTTAGGGTTAGGGTTAGGGTTAGGGTTAGGGTTAGGGTTAGGGTTAGGGTTAGGGTTAGGGTTAGGGTTAGGGTTAGGGTTAGGGTTAGGGTTAGGGTTAGGGTTAGGGTTAGGGTTAGGGTTAGGGTTAGGGTTAGGGTTAGGGTTAGGGTTAGGGTTAGGGTTAGGGTTAGGGTTAGGGTTAGGGTTAGGGTTAGGGTTAGGGTTAGGGTTAGGGTTAGGGTTAGGGTTAGGGTTAGGGTTAGGGTTAGGGTTAGGGTTAGGGTTAGGGTTAGGGTTAGGGTTAGGGTTAGGGTTAGGGTTAGGGTTAGGGTTAGGGTTAGGGTTAGGGTTAGGGTTAGGGTTAGGGTTAGGGTTAGGGTTAGGGTTAGGGTTAGGGTTAGGGTTAGGGTTAGGGTTAGGGTTAGGGTTAGGGTTAGGGTTAGGGTTAGGGTTAGGGTTAGGGTTAGGGTTAGGGTTAGGGTTAGGGTTAGGGTTAGGGTTAGGGTTAGGGTTAGGGTTAGGGTTAGGGTTAGGGTTAGGGTTAGGGTTAGGGTTAGGGTTAGGGTTAGGGTTAGGGTTAGGGTTAGGGTTAGGGTTAGGGTTAGGGTTAGGGTTAGGGTTAGGGTTAGGGTTAGGGTTAGGGTTAGGGTTAGGGTTAGGGTTAGGGTTAGGGTTAGGGTTAGGGTTAGGGTTAGGGTTAGGGTTAGGGTTAGGGTTAGGGTTAGGGTTAGGGTTAGGGTTAGGGTTAGGGTTAGGGTTAGGGTTAGGGTTAGGGTTAGGGTTAGGGTTAGGGTTAGGGTTAGGGTTAGGGTTAGGGTTAGGGTTAGGGTTAGGGTTAGGGTTAGGGTTAGGGTTAGGGTTAGGGTTAGGGTTAGGGTTAGGGTTAGGGTTAGGATTTTTTAATTATCTCGATGATTCCCCCTGCTTCGTCCGACGACTGGGCAGTTGAAAGTGGGGAATCAAAGGCAGTGCACTGGCCGACGCCCGTTGTCTGCAGTTCTCAATTCCAAACGAATCCCTGTACCGTAAAGTTTTGTCTTTTTTTCAGGTTGGATGTTTAGTAAAGTATTATATCTAGTCCTCTTGGTTATTGGTAAGTATTAATATTTTATAGTAGGTAGGATAAAATATATTTTATGTAGAATTTTTTGTTGTTCTATATTAGGGAGTTTAGTATAAGATAAAATTCTTAAAATTTTGGACACATCGTCAGTAGTGGACCTCAGGTTCATTGGGTGTTTCGGCCACTTATCACTAGACACCCTCACCCGAGGAAGGCCCAGCCGGGGTTGATCAAATCCCGGTGTGTGTCTATTAATTTGCCAGATTGGGAGGTTTTTGGATAGAAGAGGACTAGGATTGTTTATCGGTAAATTTATTTGTTCTAATCATTTTAGTGGGTTTAGTTGGTTACAGTATATTACTGGTTTAGTTATCATTTTGTTGTTTTAGCCAGTTATTTATATATAAAAAAAGGTTTAAAAAGGGAGATATTATGGTCGTGATCAAGTAATTATTAATTAATAATTAATTAACCAAATAATTAAATAAATTAATTGAATAAATCTGGTTTTGGTTGAAAAAAGGTTAGTAGTTTCTTTTGATCTTATTCGGTATCGTTTTATATAAGGAGAAAGAATTGGTAATTTCCCGGGAATTATTAAGTTTTTAATGATTTTGGAGGTAATAGGTCAGGAGTTTCGGAAGGCGATGCTAGGTCCCGTTGTATCCACGGCCTGGTCTCCTAAGCCGTACCAGGGGATAGAAATTTGGATTGGGTAGTGAGAATTTGAAGGAGTTCAATTGTTTGTTTAACCAAAAGGGGAAGGTTTTTAGTATTGCGAATTGTCGTATGAGGTGCAATATGGGCTGTTGTGTGAGTGAGGCTAACCCTCATAGAAGACTGGGCTACGATTAAGGTCCTGATGCCCTGGACCGCCTTTCCTGCGTGCTGTTCCTAGAGTCGGAACCCAGGGAGGTCGCATACTTACCGCCTGTTCGCTACAGATTGCTTGTTAACACCGCTAGGTAGCCACAATCCGACCAAACAAGGCTCGAGGTGAAGGTTGATTCTGGATTTTGCGTGTTCCATTTTTTAACTTCAGAGGTTAGTTTTGGAGCGCTAGGTTATCTGGGTGTCCCCCTGAAAGAGGTACCAGGACCAGCCACGACTAAGCGTTGCCTTCCCAGTCTCTCCGGGGAAGGAGGGCCAGGGCCAGCCGTGACGAGGCACTGCCTACCTGGACCTCCAGACACCCATGCTAGTAACTATCTGAGTTATTTTAAGGGTTCAAATTAGGTCTAAAGTCTAAGGCGTCAGTCCCAGGAGGGGAAGGCCCGGACCAGCCACGACAAGCGTTGCCTTCCTGACCGTCTCCAGGGGAAAGAGGGCCAGGGCCAGCCGTGATCAAACACTGCCTCCCTGGGCCTCCTGTCGCCCATGCTAGTATCTATCTCGGTTATTTTTCTAAAAAAGGTTCGAATTAGGTCTAAAATCTAAGGCGTCAGCCCCAGGAGGGGACAGTCAGGACCAGCCACGACTAAGCGTTGCCTTCCCGGATGTCCCCAGGGGAAAGAGGGCCAGGGCCAGCCGTGATCAAACACTGCCTCCCTGGGCCTCATGACGCCTATGCTAAAAAATCTTTTGAAATTATCCTTAGCTTTAAGGTAAAAAAATTTTTTTTGTCTATTTTAGAGTAATTTTTTTAGAGCTATTTTTAAGGAATGTTTCCTGTGCCCCATACACCGCACGACTCCAGGAAAACATTAGGCTATTTTAAGGTTTTTTCATGTCTGGTGCCCCATACACCGCACGACTCCCAGACATGTTTTAGAAGAGGAAATAATATAATTTATACTCACCACCATGGGTCAATCGAAGATCAGGTCGAATTTTGCATGTTATGTGGTGAGGTAGTCTTTTTTGGCATTCTAGGGTTCACTCACGGTTTTGACAAAAGGTGTGGTACCATGATGCTTTGCGGGGTTTAGTTACCACCCATTTTGTTATTTCCTGGTTTTTCTTCTAAAGGGGTGGTACTAAGGTTTTTCTGTCTTTCTATTTTCCCATGATGCCTAAAATCAGGATTTTTTGGTTGAAACCATGGGAGAGAATGGTAGGTAGAAATATAGGGTAGTTTGGGAGAGTGGTATTTTTATATTGTTTTTTATTGTTTTTTTTCTCTCACCCCCTTACTCTAGGGGGGTTCTCTGTTGAAAATCAAAAATAGACTTGTTCATATTAATATATGAGTTTGCATGAGCGCGTCACACACGCACACACACACTCACACACACACACACACACACACACACACACACACACACACACACACACATATACACACACACACACACACACACACACACACACACACACACACACACACACACACACACACACATACACACACGCACACACACGCACACACACGCACACACTCACGCACACACACACGCACATACACACACACACACACACACACACACACACACACACACACACACACACACAACACACACACACACACACACACATCCACACACACACACACACACACACACACCACACACACACACACACACACACACACACACACACCACACACACACACACACACACACACACATACACACACATACATATCTCCTCATATACGTATATGCATATATGTGTATAAAGACACACGTCCATCCATTCATATCTTTATATTATTAAAAAATTCCTTGGGATTTGTATCTTTTATTAATTTATTATAATGTTATTATTAATTGTAATAATAATAATAATAATAATAATAATAATAATAATAGTATTAGCAGTAATGAACACTATTATGACTATAATAATAGCAACAGTTAAAAACGGCCACTATGATGAAAAGAACGATGATAACAATCGTAAGATTTGAATACTTTCTATGTTATTGGTGTTGATAGCAATAATAAAGATAAAATTTGTATAATATATAATATATAATATATAAATTTATATTTTTCGTGTTTTATATTCGTTTGTTGTTGTTATGTTTAATTTGATATTATGGCAATATTTATTATGGTGACAACCACAATAATAATAATGATAATAATATTAGTAATATTAGTAATATTAATAAAGATAATGATAGTAATGGTTATCCTTACTACTGTGTTACGTGGTTATGGTTAGGGTTAGGGTCAGGATTCGGTATTAGTCCAAATTAGAGTAGTAGGTTTTGTTAGGGTTAGGATTTTTAGTGGTTAGTGTTAGGGATACGGTAGTGGTTAGGGTTAGAGTAGTAGGTTTTGTTAGGATTAGGATTCGTAGTGGTTAGGGTTAGGGTTAGGATTAGGAATTGGTTGTGGATAGGTTTAGAGTCGTGGGTTTTGTTAGTGTCAGAATCCTTAGTGGTTAGAGTAGTGTTTTTAGGGTTAGGGTTAGGGTTAGGGTTAGGGTTAGGGTTAGGGTTAGGATTTTTTAATTATCTCGATGATCTCCCCTGCTTCGTCCGACGACTGGGCAGTTGAAAGTGGGAGACCAAAGGCAGTGCACTGGCCGACGCCCGTCGTCACCGGTTCACAGTTCCTATCAACCCTTGTCCCATAAAGGAATGTTTTTTTCAGAGGTCAAGAGGTCAAGGTCAAGGTTAAGTTTTTCTTCCATCCGTCTTCAGTCAGATCTGTCACCTGGAGTTAATTTGAGTTGATTTTATTGAATCATTTTCCCATTCAGGGCTTTAAAGTCTTGAGTAAAATGTTTTTTTCTCTTCTCTTTTTTTCTTCTCTTTTTTTCTTTGTTTATTTTTTCTTCTTTCTTCTCTTTTTTTATTTTTCTTATGGAATTTTAGGTTCAGTATTGTTGTTTTTTTTGGATTTCTATGTTTCAGTTTCTCTTTCCAGAGATTGTGTCCTGGTTTTAATTTTGTGTCCATATCAGGCTTTAGTCAGGTTTCTCCTTTGAAGTTAATTTCTTATTTTTCCATTATTTTTTGGTTGTTCTGTTTTGTTCCATGAGTTTTGTTTTATTGAATAAATATCCCCAATCTGGGTTTTAAATGCTTGATTAAAGGTGCTCTTTTTTTCTTTTCAGACGTCTGTTTCAGTGTTGTTTATTGTTGTTATTAATAATAATAACAACAATAATAATCCTCTAAATTTTGGAACACATCATCAGTAGTGGACCCCAGGCTCATCGAATGTTTCGGCCGTTTATCACTAGACATTCTCCCCTGAGGGTGGCCCCCCGAGGTTGATCATGTCTCAGGGTGTGTCCCATAGCCAATTGTGTTATAATCCTGTTTTATAATAGTTTAATATCTTAATTTTTCAGTTCCCTTTGGGGATTCAAACTGGTTTATATTAGGTTTATAGGTTGTTTTCAGTCTGGTATATAATCAGGATTATATTATTATTATTTCCACAATAATCCTTTAATGTTTGGATCTTTTTTTCAAAGAGTATTCAGATCCTGATTAGACTTTGATTGGTTTTATAGTCATTTTTCCAGTCACGGGTTCAGTCCAGTATTTAGTGTTATGGAATTTAAAGGCCAAGACCCTGTCCGGGTTCAATCTGGTGTTAAAAAACAGGTTTAATTTTACCATAGTCAAGTGTAATATCACATTTCCCTTAGTAATCTTGGTTATGAGAGGATTAAAATAACGGTCGTTCCTCTACTGAATATCAAAATAATTTTCTTTCTCGGTATATTCAGGATTTTATCCTCGTATTGTACAGTATAGATTTCCTAACATGGACCTTTAAGTGTTTTGGCTCACCTGCCGTCCGGCGTAATCGTGCAGTAAATGATCGTGGATAACCTTATATCAGGGTTTGAAGTCCAGGGTGTCCTCCTTTTGTCCAATTCGGGTTCGTCTGGCATCCTTCAGAAGTATTTTTCCACATTCCATGTACTGTACGGTCTCAGAGGTGCGCCACAGTGTGGAAGAGAGTGATGTCCTGTGTTCCATACACCGCACAACCTCAGGACACAGTGGTACATATTTTAGAACTTTTTTTAGAATTTTTAAATATTATTATTATTATTATTATTATTATATTGGTAGCAATATCTGCCATAATTTAAATATCCTTAGTCTTCAACAGGGAGCATTAGAAGTGCTATGGTTACTCACCTGAGTTCATGTTCAGTGAAGCAGCCTTTAATTTAACATGCATTCAGTCTGAGAGTGATCATTCTACCTATACTTCTCACTCACGGTTTTGTCAGGAAATTACCCAGTAATGCATTGCAGGTCTTAAAAGTTGTTGTTCAGTGAAGTAGCCTTTAATTTAACATGCATTCAGTCTGAGAGTGATCATTCTACCTTTACTTCTCACTCACGGTTTTGTCAGGAAATTACCCAGTAATGCATTGCAGGTCTTAAAAGTTGTTTTTTGTTAATAACTGCTGTTCTGAGTGAGCTAGAGACTTGAAACTTACATCCACTTGGGGGTTTGTGAGGATCAGGAATCCGATGGTACCAGGCTTGTGTCTCTACGACGATCGGAAGTGGGTTTTTTGGACATAATATTGTCATAATTCCATAATAATATTCAAATTATTAAAAAATGCATATTTCCTGGAGCGTGAGTGTGTGTGAGAGAGAGAAGGAGAGAGAGAGAGAGAGAGAGAGAGAGAGAGGGAGAGGAGAGGGAGAGGGAGAGAGAGAGAGAGAGAGAGAGAGAGAGAGAGAGAGCGAGCACAGGGTGAGTGGTTAGGTTTAGGATAAAGAGGGTGAAGGAGATAGAGCTAGGGAGAGGTGCCTGTGCGGGGCTAGAACTCTCCCCCGCCGGATCGGGCTGCATGCTCTATCTCCCCCTGCTCCCTCATTCTCATGAGGGAAGAGAGGGGAGAAGAGAGAGTGTGTGTGTCTATATGTGTGTGTGAGAGAGAGAAAAAAAAGGGAGAGAGAGAGAGAAAAAAAAGGGGGGGGGGGGGGGGAAGAGAAAAAGAGAGAGAGGGAGGGAGAGAGGAAGAGGGAGAGAGAGGAGAGAGAGAGAGAGAGAGAGAGAGAGAGAGCGAGGGAGGGAGAGAGGTTAGGGTTAGGGTAAAGGCTCAGGGTTAGGATTAAAGGTCAGAGGTCAAAGGTTAGGTTTAGGCATAGGGTGAGTGGTTAGGTTTAGGATGAGGCATAGGGTGAGTGTTTAGGATTAGGATAAGGAGGACGAAGGAGGTAGAGTTAGGGAGAGGAGCCTGTTCGGGCTAGAACTCTCCCCCGCCGGACCGGGCTGAACACTCTACCTCCCTCTACTCCCTCATTTTCATGAGGGAAGAGCAGGGAGAAGAGAGAGGGTGTGTGTGTGTGTGTGTGAGAGAGCGCTAGTTCTTTATATATCCATAATAGAGGTAAGTTAAGTTAAGACCTTTTTTTTAGAAACAGAGAGGGGAGAGGGTTGATTTCCTGGCGTATATAGCAAACCGGGCTGTCCGAAAGGCTCTGGCTGGGTTAGGATTTTTTAATTATCTCGATGATCTCCCCTGCTTCGTCCGACGACTGGGCAGTTGAAAGTGGGAGACCAAAGGCAGTGCACTGGCCGACGCCCGTCGTCACCGGTTCACAGTTCCTATCAACCCTTGTCCCATAAAGGAATGTTTTTTTCAGAGGTCAAGAGGTCAAGGTCAAGGTTAAGTTTTTCTTCCATCCGTCTTCAGTCAGATCTGTCACCTGGAGTTAATTTGAGTTGATTTTATTGAATCATTTTCCCATTCAGGGCTTTAAAGTCTTGAGTAAAATGTTTTTTTCTCTTCTCTTTTTTTCTTCTCTTTTTTTCTTTGTTTATTTTTTCTTCTTTCTTCTCTTTTTTTATTTTTCTTATGGAATTTTAGGTTCAGTATTGTTGTTTTTTTTGGATTTCTATGTTTCAGTTTCTCTTTCCAGAGATTGTGTCCTGGTTTTAATTTTGTGTCCATATCAGGCTTTAGTCAGGTTTCTCCTTTGAAGTTAATTTCTTATTTTTCCATTATTTTTTGGTTGTTCTGTTTTGTTCCATGAGTTTTGTTTTATTGAATAAATATCCCCAATCTGGGTTTTAAATGCTTGATTAAAGGTGCTCTTTTTTTCTTTTCAGACGTCTGTTTCAGTGTTGTTTATTGTTGTTATTAATAATAATAACAACAATAATAATCCTCTAAATTTTGGAACACATCATCAGTAGTGGACCCCAGGCTCATCGAATGTTTCGGCCGTTTATCACTAGACATTCTCCCCTGAGGGTGGCCCCCCGAGGTTGATCATGTCTCAGGGTGTGTCCCATAGCCAATTGTGTTATAATCCTGTTTTATAATAGTTTAATATCTTAATTTTTCAGTTCCCTTTGGGGATTCAAACTGGTTTATATTAGGTTTATAGGTTGTTTTCAGTCTGGTATATAATCAGGATTATATTATTATTATTTCCACAATAATCCTTTAATGTTTGGATCTTTTTTTCAAAGAGTATTCAGATCCTGATTAGACTTTGATTGGTTTTATAGTCATTTTTCCAGTCACGGGTTCAGTCCAGTATTTAGTGTTATGGAATTTAAAGGCCAAGACCCTGTCCGGGTTCAATCTGGTGTTAAAAAACAGGTTTAATTTTACCATAGTCAAGTGTAATATCACATTTCCCTTAGTAATCTTGGTTATGAGAGGATTAAAATAACGGTCGTTCCTCTACTGAATATCAAAATAATTTTCTTTCTCGGTATATTCAGGATTTTATCCTCGTATTGTACAGTATAGATTTCCTAACATGGACCTTTAAGTGTTTTGGCTCACCTGCCGTCCGGCGTAATCGTGCAGTAAATGATCGTGGATAACCTTATATCAGGGTTTGAAGTCCAGGGTGTCCTCCTTTTGTCCAATTCGGGTTCGTCTGGCATCCTTCAGAAGTATTTTTCCACATTCCATGTACTGTACGGTCTCAGAGGTGCGCCACAGTGTGGAAGAGAGTGATGTCCTGTGTTCCATACACCGCACAACCTCAGGACACAGTGGTACATATTTTAGAACTTTTTTTAGAATTTTTAAATATTATTATTATTATTATTATTATTATATTGGTAGCAATATCTGCCATAATTTAAATATCCTTAGTCTTCAACAGGGAGCATTAGAAGTGCTATGGTTACTCACCTGAGTTCATGTTCAGTGAAGCAGCCTTTAATTTAACATGCATTCAGTCTGAGAGTGATCATTCTACCTATACTTCTCACTCACGGTTTTGTCAGGAAATTACCCAGTAATGCATTGCAGGTCTTAAAAGTTGTTGTTCAGTGAAGTAGCCTTTAATTTAACATGCATTCAGTCTGAGAGTGATCATTCTACCTTTACTTCTCACTCACGGTTTTGTCAGGAAATTACCCAGTAATGCATTGCAGGTCTTAAAAGTTGTTTTTTGTTAATAACTGCTGTTCTGAGTGAGCTAGAGACTTGAAACTTACATCCACTTGGGGGTTTGTGAGGATCAGGAATCCGATGGTACCAGGCTTGTGTCTCTACGACGATCGGAAGTGGGTTTTTTGGACATAATATTGTCATAATTCCATAATAATATTCAAATTATTAAAAAATGCATATTTCCTGGAGCGTGAGTGTGTGTGAGAGAGAGAAGGAGAGAGAGAGAGAGAGAGAGAGAGAGAGAGAGGGAGAGGAGAGGGAGAGGGAGAGAGAGAGAGAGAGAGAGAGAGAGAGAGAGAGCGAGCACAGGGTGAGTGGTTAGGTTTAGGATAAAGAGGGTGAAGGAGATAGAGCTAGGGAGAGGTGCCTGTGCGGGGCTAGAACTCTCCCCCGCCGGATCGGGCTGCATGCTCTATCTCCCCCTGCTCCCTCATTCTCATGAGGGAAGAGAGGGGAGAAGAGAGAGTGTGTGTGTCTATATGTGTGTGTGAGAGAGAGAAAAAAAAAGGGAGAGAGAGAGAGAAAAAAAAAGGGGGGGGGGGGGGGGGGGAAGAGAAAAAGAGAGAGAGGGAGGGAGAGAGGAAGAGGGAGAGAGAGGAGAGAGAGAGAGAGAGAGAGAGAGAGAGAGCGAGGGAGGGAGAGAGGTTAGGGTTAGGGTAAAGGCTCAGGGTTAGGATTAAAGGTCAGAGGTCAAAGGTTAGGTTTAGGCATAGGGTGAGTGGTTAGGTTTAGGATGAGGCATAGGGT
>NC_079367.1:774837-798396 GCF_021018895.1 Seriola aureovittata | reverse complement strand
ATGGTAGGGGGTACGATAGGTGGCAAAACTCTGTTAACCTAACCCTAACCCTAACCCTAACCCTAACCCTAACCCTAACCCTAACCCTATCTCTGGGCACTTACCTTGCATCCTTAGGCCCCGGTACACCACACACCTGGTATACTGCCATTTGACCAATAGAAAAAATGTCAACATACCAAAAAATGTCTCTTGGAAATGGGTACCTATCGACTCCAAATGGTCTGAAACATGCTCCTAAATGTTTCTACAAGGTAGATTTTGGCTTCAACACTTAGTCAATTTTCAGTACCAATCGTCTCCCATTCATTTCCTATGGGAAAGACGTTTTGGCTTATAACTCCGGAACGAAAGGTCGTAGAGACACGGAGTGGGTGGCGTCAGACCTAATTAGGGGGCGCTGAACACGCCAGTCTTGGACCCATCTCTCTACGACTTACGGTTCCCGAGATACAGACAATTTAAAATTTTTACGCAATGCATCTCGGGAACCGAAGGTCCCACAGGCGAGTGGCTGGTACCGTTGGAAAGGGCGTGGCCGAATTAGTGGGGGCGAAACTTGGTTTCAGGTCTCTACGACCTTCCTATCAGAAGCTACAGACCTTAACGACTATGGTAGGGGGTACGATAGGTGGCAAAACTCTGTTAACCTAACCCTAACCCTAACCCTAACCCTAACCCTAACCCTAACCCTAACCCTATCTCTGGGCACTTACCTTGCATCCTTAGGCCCCGGGTACACCACACACCTGGTATACTGCCATTTGACCAATAGAAAAAATGTCAACATACCAAAAAATGTCTCTTGGAAATGGGTACCTATCGACTCCAAATGGTCTGAAACATGCTCCTAAATGGTTTCTACAAGGTAGATTTTGGCTTCAACACTTAGTCAATTTTCAGTACCAATCGTCTCCCATTCATTTCCTATGGGAAAGACGTTTTGGCTTATAACTCCGGAACGAAAGGTCGTAGAGACACGGGAGTGGGTGGCGTCAGACCTAATTAGGGGGCGCTGAACACGCCAGTCTTGGACCCATCTCTCTACGACTTACGGTTCCCGAGATACAGACAATTTAAAATTTTTACGCAATGCATCTCGGAACCGAAGGTCCCACAGGCGAGTGGCTGGTACCGTTGGAAAGGGCGTGGCCGAATTAGTGGGGGCGAAACTTGGTTTCAGGTCTCTACGACCTTCCTATCAGAAGCTACAGACCTTAACGACTATGGTAGGGGGTACGATAGGTGGCAAAACTCTGTTAACCTAACCCTAACCCTAACCCTAACCCTAACCCTAACCCTATCTCTGGGCACTTACCTTGCATCCTTAGGCCCCGGGTACACCACACACCTGGTATACTGCCATTTGACCAATAGAAAAAATGTCAACATACCAAAAAATGTCTCTTGGAAATGGGTACCTATCGACTCCAAATGGTCTGAAACATGCTCCTAAATGGTTTCTACAAGGTAGATTTTGGCTTCAACACTTAGTCAATTTTCAGTACCAATCGTCTCCCATTCATTTCCTATGGGAAAGACGTTTTGGCTTATAACTCCGGAACGAAAGGTCGTAGAGACACGGGAGTGGGTGGCGTCAGACCTAATTAGGGGGCGCTGAACACGCCAGTCTTGGACCCATCTCTCTACGACTTACGGTTCCCGAGATACAGACAATTTAAAATTTTTACGCAATGCATCTCGGGAACCGAAGGTCCCACAGGCGAGTGGCTGGTACCGTTGGAAAGGGCGTGGCCGAATTAGTGGGGGCGAAACTTGGTTTCAGGTCTCTACGACCTTCCTATCAGAAGCTACAGACCTTAACGACTATGGTAGGGGGTACGATAGGTGGCAAAACTCTGTTAACCTAACCCTAACCCTAACCCTAACCCTAACCCTAACCCTAACCCTATCTCTGGCACTTACCTTGCATCCTTAGGCCCCGGTACACCACACACCTGGTATACTGCCATTTGACCAATAGAAAAAATGTCAACATACCAAAAAATGTCTCTTGGAAATGGGTACCTATCGACTCCAAATGGTCTGAAACATGCTCCTAAATGGTTTCTACAAGGTAGATTTTGGCTTCAACACTTAGTCAATTTTCAGTACCAATCGTCTCCCATTCATTTCCTATGGGAAAGACGTTTTGGCTTATAACTCCGGAACGAAAGGTCGTAGAGACACGGGAGTGGGTGGCGTCAGACCTAATTAGGGGGCGCTGAACACGCCAGTCTTGGACCCATCTCTCTACGACTTACGGTTCCCGAGATACAGACAATTTAAAATTTTTACGCAATGCATCTCGGGAACCGAAGGTCCCACAGGCGAGTGGCTGGTACCGTTGGAAAGGGCGTGGCCGAATTAGTGGGGGCGAAACTTGGTTTCAGGTCTCTACGACCTTCCTATCAGAAGCTACAGACCTTAACGACTATGGTAGGGGGTACGATAGGTGGCAAAACTCTGTTAACCTAACCCTAACCCTAACCCTAACCCTAACCCTAACCCTAACCCTAACCCTATCTCTGGCACTTACCTTGCATCCTTAGGCCCCGGGTACACCACACACCTGGTATACTGCCATTTGACCAATAGAAAAAATGTCAACATACCAAAAAATGTCTCTTGGAAATGGGTACCTATCGACTCCAAATGGTCTGAAACATGCTCCTAAATGGTTTCTACAAGGTAGATTTTGGCTTCAACACTTAGTCAATTTTCAGTACCAATCGTCTCCCATTCATTTCCTATGGGAAAGACGTTTTGGCTTATAACTCCGGAACGAAAGGTCGTAGAGACACGGGAGTGGGTGGCGTCAGACCTAATTAGGGGGCGCTGAACACGCCAGTCTTGGACCCATCTCTCTACGACTTACGGTTCCCGAGATACAGACAATTTAAAATTTTTACGCAATGCATCTCGGGAACCGAAGGTCCCACAGGCGAGTGGCTGGTACCGTTGGAAAGGGCGTGGCCGAATTAGTGGGGGCGAAACTTGGTTTCAGGTCTCTACGACCTTCCTATCAGAAGCTACAGACCTTAACGACTATGGTAGGGGGTACGATAGGTGGCAAAACTCTGTTAACCTAACCCTAACCCTAACCCTAACCCTAACCCTAACCCTAACCCTAACCCTAACCCTATCTCTGGCACTTACCTTGCATCCTTAGGCCCCGGGTACACCACACACCTGGTATACTGCCATTTGACCAATAGAAAAAATGTCAACATACCAAAAAATGTCTCTTGGAAATGGGTACCTATCGACTCCAAATGGTCTGAAACATGCTCCTAAATGGTTTCTACAAGGTAGATTTTGGCTTCAACACTTAGTCAATTTTCAGTACCAATCGTCTCCCATTCATTTCCTATGGGAAAGACGTTTTGGCTTATAACTCCGGAACGAAAGGTCGTAGAGACACGGGAGTGGGTGGCGTCAGACCTAATTAGGGGGCGCTGAACACGCCAGTCTTGGACCCATCTCTCTACGACTTACGGTTCCCGAGATACAGACAATTTAAAATTTTTACGCAATGCATCTCGGGAACCGAAGGTCCCACAGGCGAGTGGCTGGTACCGTTGGAAAGGGCGTGGCCGAATTAGTGGGGGCGAAACTTGGTTTCAGGTCTCTACGACCTTCCTATCAGAAGCTACAGACCTTAACGACTATGGTAGGGGGTACGATAGGTGGCAAAACTCTGTTAACCTAACCCTAACCCTAACCCTAACCCTAACCCTAACCCTAACCCTATCTCTGGGCACTTACCTTGCATCCTTAGGCCCCGGGTACACCACACACCTGGTATACTGCCATTTGACCAATAGAAAAAATGTCAACATACCAAAAAATGTCTCTTGGAAATGGGTACCTATCGACTCCAAATGGTCTGAAACATGCTCCTAAATGGTTTCTACAAGGTAGATTTTGGCTTCAACACTTAGTCAATTTTCAGTACCAATCGTCTCCCATTCATTTCCTATGGGAAAGACGTTTTGGCTTATAACTCCGGAACGAAAGGTCGTAGAGACACGGGAGTGGGTGGCGTCAGACCTAATTAGGGGGCGCTGAACACGCCAGTCTTGGACCCATCTCTCTACGACTTACGGTTCCCGAGATACAGACAATTTAAAATTTTTACGCAATGCATCTCGGGAACCGAAGGTCCCACAGGCGAGTGGCTGGTACCGTTGGAAAGGGCGTGGCCGAATTAGTGGGGGCGAAACTTGGTTTCAGGTCTCTACGACCTTCCTATCAGAAGCTACAGACCTTAACGACTATGGTAGGGGGTACGATAGGTGGCAAAACTCTGTTAACCTAACCCTAACCCTAACCCTAACCCTAACCCTAACCCTAACCCTAACCCTATCTCTGGGCACTTACCTTGCATCCTTAGGCCCCGGGTACACCACACACCTGGTATACTGCCATTTGACCAATAGAAAAAATGTCAACATACCAAAAAATGTCTCTTGGAAATGGGTACCTATCGACTCCAAATGGTCTGAAACATGCTCCTAAATGGTTTCTACAAGGTAGATTTTGCTTCAACACTTAGTCAATTTTCAGTACCAATCGTCTCCCATTCATTTCCTATGGGAAAGACGTTTTGGCTTATAACTCCGGAACGAAAGGTCGTAGAGACACGGGAGTGGGTGGCGTCAGACCTAATTAGGGGGCGCTGAACACGCCAGTCTTGGACCCATCTCTCTACGACTTACGGTTCCCGAGATACAGACAATTTAAAATTTTTACGCAATGCATCTCGGGAACCGAAGGTCCCACAGGCGAGTGGCTGGTACCGTTGGAAAGGGCGTGGCCGAATTAGTGGGGGCGAAACTTGGTTTCAGGTCTCTACGACCTTCCTATCAGAAGCTACAGACCTTAACGACTATGGTAGGGGGTACGATAGGTGGCAAAACTCTGTTAACCTAACCCTAACCCTAACCCTAACCCTAACCCTAACCCTAACCTAACCCTAACCCTATCTCTGGCACTTACCTTGCATCCTTAGGCCCCGGGTACACCACACACACCTGGTATACTGCCATTTGACCAATAGAAAAAATGTCAACATACCAAAAAATGTCTCTTGGAAATGGTACCTATCGACTCCAAATGGTCTGAAACATGCTCCTAAATGGTTTCTACAAGGTAGATTTTGGCTTCAACACTTAGTCAATTTTCAGTACCAATCGTCTCCCATTCATTTCCTATGGGAAAGACGTTTTGGCTTATAACTCCGGAACGAAAGGTCGTAGAGACACGGGAGTGGGTGGCGTCAGACCTAATTAGGGGGCGCTGAACACGCCAGTCTTGGACCCATCTCTCTACGACTTACGGTTCCCGAGATACAGACAATTTAAAATTTTTACGCAATGCATCTCGGGAACCGAAGGTCCCACAGGCGAGTGGCTGGTACCGTTGGAAAGGGCGTGGCCGAATTAGTGGGGGCGAAACTTGGTTTCAGGTCTCTACGACCTTCCTATCAGAAGCTACAGACCTTAACGACTATGGTAGGGGGTACGATAGGTGGCAAAACTCTGTTAACCTAACCCTAACCCTAACCCTAACCCTAACCCTAACCCTAACCCTAACCCTATCTCTGGGCACTTACCTTGCATCCTTAGGCCCCGGGTACACCACACACCTGGTATACTGCCATTTGACCAATAGAAAAAATGTCAACATACCAAAAAATGTCTCTTGAAATGGGTACCTATCGACTCCAAATGGTCTGAAACATGCTCCTAAATGGTTTCTACAAGGTAGATTTTGCTTCAACACTTAGTCAATTTTCAGTACCAATCGTCTCCCATTCATTTCCTATGGGAAAGACGTTTTGGCTTATAACTCCGGAACGAAAGGTCGTAGAGACACGGAGTGGGTGGCGTCAGACCTAATTAGGGGGCGCTGAACACGCCAGTCTTGGACCCATCTCTCTACGACTTACGGTTCCCGAGATACAGACAATTTAAAATTTTTACGCAATGCATCTCGGAACCGAAGGTCCCACAGGCGAGTGGCTGGTACCGTTGGAAAGGGCGTGGCCGAATTAGTGGGGGCGAAACTTGGTTTCAGGTCTCTACGACCTTCCTATCAGAAGCTACAGACCTTAACGACTATGGTAGGGGGTACGATAGGTGGCAAAACTCTGTTAACCTAACCCTAACCCTAACCCTAACCCTAACCCTAACCCTATCTCTGGGCACTTACCTTGCATCCTTAGGCCCCGGGTACACCACACACCTGGTATACTGCCATTTGACCAATAGAAAAAATGTCAACATACCAAAAAATGTCTCTTGGAAATGGGTACCTATCGACTCCAAATGGTCTGAAACATGCTCCTAAATGGTTTCTACAAGGTAGATTTTGGCTTCAACACTTAGTCAATTTTCAGTACCAATCGTCTCCCATTCATTTCCTATGGGAAAGACGTTTTGGCTTATAACTCCGGAACGAAAGGTCGTAGAGACACGGGAGTGGGTGGCGTCAGACCTAATTAGGGGGCGCTGAACACGCCAGTCTTGGACCCATCTCTCTACGACTTACGGTTCCCGAGATACAGACAATTTAAAATTTTTACGCAATGCATCTCGGGAACCGAAGGTCCCACAGGCGAGTGGCTGGTACCGTTGGAAAGGGCGTGGCCGAATTAGTGGGGGCGAAACTTGGTTTCAGGTCTCTACGACCTTCCTATCAGAAGCTACAGACCTTAACGACTATGGTAGGGGGTACGATAGGTGGCAAAACTCTGTTAACCTAACCCTAACCCTAACCCTAACCCTAACCCTAACCCTAACCCTAACCCTATCTCTGGGCACTTACCTTGCATCCTTAGGCCCCGGGTACACCACACACCTGGTATACTGCCATTTGACCAATAGAAAAAATGTCAACATACCAAAAAATGTCTCTTGGAAATGGGTACCTATCGACTCCAAATGGTCTGAAACATGCTCCTAAATGGTTTCTACAAGGTAGATTTTGGCTTCAACACTTAGTCAATTTTCAGTACCAATCGTCTCCCATTCATTTCCTATGGGAAAGACGTTTTGGCTTATAACTCCGGAACGAAAGGTCGTAGAGACACGGGAGTGGGTGGCGTCAGACCTAATTAGGGGGCGCTGAACACGCCAGTCTTGGACCCATCTCTCTACGACTTACGGTTCCCGAGATACAGACAATTTAAAATTTTTACGCAATGCATCTCGGGAACCGAAGGTCCCACAGGCGAGTGGCTGGTACCGTTGGAAAGGGCGTGGCCGAATTAGTGGGGGCGAAACTTGGTTTCAGGTCTCTACGACCTTCCTATCAGAAGCTACAGACCTTAACGACTATGGTAGGGGGTACGATAGGTGGCAAAACTCTGTTAACCTAACCCTAACCCTAACCCTAACCCTAACCCTAACCCTAACCCTATCTCTGGGCACTTACCTTGCATCCTTAGGCCCCGGTACACCACACACCTGGTATACTGCCATTTGACCAATAGAAAAAATGTCAACATACCAAAAAATGTCTCTTGGAAATGGGTACCTATCGACTCCAAATGGTCTGAAACATGCTCCTAAATGGTTTCTACAAGGTAGATTTTGGCTTCAACACTTAGTCAATTTTCAGTACCAATCGTCTCCCATTCATTTCCTATGGGAAAGACGTTTTGGCTTATAACTCCGGAACGAAAGGTCGTAGAGACACGGGAGTGGGTGGCGTCAGACCTAATTAGGGGGCGCTGAACACGCCAGTCTTGGACCCATCTCTCTACGACTTACGGTTCCCGAGATACAGACAATTTAAAATTTTTACGCAATGCATCTCGGGAACCGAAGGTCCCACAGGCGAGTGGCTGGTACCGTTGGAAAGGGCGTGGCCGAATTAGTGGGGGCGAAACTTGGTTTCAGGTCTCTACGACCTTCCTATCAGAAGCTACAGACCTTAACGACTATGGTAGGGGGTACGATAGGTGGCAAAACTCTGTTAACCTAACCCTAACCCTAACCCTAACCCTAACCCTAACCCTAACCCTAACCCTATCTCTGGGCACTTACCTTGCATCCTTAGGCCCCGGGTACACCACACACCTGGTATACTGCCATTTGACCAATAGAAAAAATGTCAACATACCAAAAAATGTCTCTTGGAAATGGGTACCTATCGACTCCAAATGGTCTGAAACATGCTCCTAAATGGTTTCTACAAGGTAGATTTTGGCTTCAACACTTAGTCAATTTTCAGTACCAATCGTCTCCCATTCATTTCCTATGGGAAAGACGTTTTGGCTTATAACTCCGGAACGAAAGGTCGTAGAGACACGGGAGTGGGTGGCGTCAGACCTAATTAGGGGGCGCTGAACACGCCAGTCTTGGACCCATCTCTCTACGACTTACGGTTCCCGAGATACAGACAATTTAAAATTTTTACGCAATGCATCTCGGGAACCGAAGGTCCCACAGGCGAGTGGCTGGTACCGTTGGAAAGGGCGTGGCCGAATTAGTGGGGGCGAAACTTGGTTTCAGGTCTCTACGACCTTCCTATCAGAAGCTACAGACCTTAACGACTATGGTAGGGGGTACGATAGGTGGCAAAACTCTGTTAACCTAACCCTAACCCTAACCCTAACCCTAACCCTAACCCTAACCCTAACCCTATCTCTGGGCACTTACCTTGCATCCTTAGGCCCCGGGTACACCACACACCTGGTATACTGCCATTTGACCAATAGAAAAAATGTCAACATACCAAAAAATGTCTCTTGGAAATGGGTACCTATCGACTCCAAATGGTCTGAAACATGCTCCTAAATGGTTTCTACAAGGTAGATTTTGGCTTCAACACTTAGTCAATTTTCAGTACCAATCGTCTCCCATTCATTTCCTATGGGAAAGACGTTTTGGCTTATAACTCCGGAACGAAAGGTCGTAGAGACACGGGAGTGGGTGGCGTCAGACCTAATTAGGGGGCGCTGAACACGCCAGTCTTGGACCCATCTCTCTACGACTTACGGTTCCCGAGATACAGACAATTTAAAATTTTTACGCAATGCATCTCGGGAACCGAAGGTCCCACAGGCGAGTGGCTGGTACCGTTGGAAAGGGCGTGGCCGAATTAGTGGGGGCGAAACTTGGTTTCAGGTCTCTACGACCTTCCTATCAGAAGCTACAGACCTTAACGACTATGGTAGGGGGTACGATAGGTGGCAAAACTCTGTTAACCTAACCCTAACCCTAACCCTAACCCTAACCCTAACCCTAACCCTAACCCTATCTCTGGGCACTTACCTTGCATCCTTAGGCCCCGGGTACACCACACACCTGGTATACTGCCATTTGACCAATAGAAAAAATGTCAACATACCAAAAAATGTCTCTTGGAAATGGGTACCTATCGACTCCAAATGGTCTGAAACATGCTCCTAAATGGTTTCTACAAGGTAGATTTTGGCTTCAACACTTAGTCAATTTTCAGTACCAATCGTCTCCCATTCATTTCCTATGGGAAAGACGTTTTGGCTTATAACTCCGGAACGAAAGGTCGTAGAGACACGGGAGTGGGTGGCGTCAGACCTAATTAGGGGGCGCTGAACACGCCAGTCTTGGACCCATCTCTCTACGACTTACGGTTCCCGAGATACAGACAATTTAAAATTTTTACGCAATGCATCTCGGGAACCGAAGGTCCCACAGGCGAGTGGCTGGTACCGTTGGAAAGGGCGTGGCCGAATTAGTGGGGGCGAAACTTGGTTTCAGGTCTCTACGACCTTCCTATCAGAAGCTACAGACCTTAACGACTATGGTAGGGGGTACGATAGGTGGCAAAACTCTGTTAACCTAACCCTAACCCTAACCCTAACCCTAACCCTAACCCTAACCCTAACCCTAACCCTATCTCTGGGCACTTACCTTGCATCCTTAGGCCCCGGGTACACCACACACCTGGTATACTGCCATTTGACCAATAGAAAAAATGTCAACATACCAAAAAATGTCTCTTGGAAATGGGTACCTATCGACTCCAAATGGTCTGAAACATGCTCCTAAATGGTTTCTACAAGGTAGATTTTGGCTTCAACACTTAGTCAATTTTCAGTACCAATCGTCTCCCATTCATTTCCTATGGGAAAGACGTTTTGGCTTATAACTCCGGAACGAAAGGTCGTAGAGACACGGGAGTGGGTGGCGTCAGACCTAATTAGGGGGCGCTGAACACGCCAGTCTTGGACCCATCTCTCTACGACTTACGGTTCCCGAGATACAGACAATTTAAAATTTTTACGCAATGCATCTCGGGAACCGAAGGTCCCACAGGCGAGTGGCTGGTACCGTTGGAAAGGGCGTGGCCGAATTAGTGGGGGCGAAACTTGGTTTCAGGTCTCTACGACCTTCCTATCAGAAGCTACAGACCTTAACGACTATGGTAGGGGGTACGATAGGTGGCAAAACTCTGTTAACCTAACCCTAACCCTAACCCTAACCCTAACCCTAACCCTAACCCTAACCCTATCTCTGGGCACTTACCTTGCATCCTTAGGCCCCGGGTACACCACACACCTGGTATACTGCCATTTGACCAATAGAAAAAATGTCAACATACCAAAAAATGTCTCTTGGAAATGGGTACCTATCGACTCCAAATGGTCTGAAACATGCTCCTAAATGGTTTCTACAAGGTAGATTTTGGCTTCAACACTTAGTCAATTTTCAGTACCAATCGTCTCCCATTCATTTCCTATGGGAAAGACGTTTTGGCTTATAACTCCGGAACGAAAGGTCGTAGAGACACGGGAGTGGGTGGCGTCAGACCTAATTAGGGGGCGCTGAACACGCCAGTCTTGGACCCATCTCTCTACGACTTACGGTTCCCGAGATACAGACAATTTAAAATTTTTACGCAATGCATCTCGGGAACCGAAGGTCCCACAGGCGAGTGGCTGGTACCGTTGGAAAGGGCGTGGCCGAATTAGTGGGGGCGAAACTTGGTTTCAGGTCTCTACGACCTTCCTATCAGAAGCTACAGACCTTAACGACTATGGTAGGGGGTACGATAGGTGGCAAAACTCTGTTAACCTAACCCTAACCCTAACCCTAACCCTAACCCTAACCCTATCTCTGGGCACTTACCTTGCATCCTTAGGCCCCGGGTACACCACACACCTGGTATACTGCCATTTGACCAATAGAAAAAATGTCAACATACCAAAAAATGTCTCTTGGAAATGGGTACCTATCGACTCCAAATGGTCTGAAACATGCTCCTAAATGGTTTCTACAAGGTAGATTTTGGCTTCAACACTTAGTCAATTTTCAGTACCAATCGTCTCCCATTCATTTCCTATGGGAAAGACGTTTTGGCTTATAACTCCGGAACGAAAGGTCGTAGAGACACGGAGTGGGTGGCGTCAGACCTAATTAGGGGGCGCTGAACACGCCAGTCTTGGACCCATCTCTCTACGACTTACGGTTCCCGAGATACAGACAATTTAAAATTTTTACGCAATGCATCTCGGGAACCGAAGGTCCCACAGGCGAGTGGCTGGTACCGTTGGAAAGGGCGTGGCCGAATTAGTGGGGGCGAAACTTGGTTTCAGGTCTCTACGACCTTCCTATCAGAAGCTACAGACCTTAACGACTATGGTAGGGGGTACGATAGGTGGCAAAACTCTGTTAACCTAACCCTAACCCTAACCCTAACCCTAACCTAACCCTAACCCTAACCCTATCTCTGGGCTCTGGGCACTTACCTTGCATCCTTAGGCCCCGGGTACACCACACACCTGGTATACTGCCATTTGACCAATAGAAAAAATGTCAACATACCAAAAAATGTCTCTTGGAAATGGGTACCTATCGACTCCAAATGGTCTGAAACATGCTCCTAAATGGTTTCTACAAGGTAGATTTTGGCTTCAACACTTAGTCAATTTTCAGTACCAATCGTCTCCCATTCATTTCCTATGGGAAAGACGTTTTGGCTTATAACTCCGGAACGAAAGGTCGTAGAGACACGGGAGTGGGTGGCGTCAGACCTAATTAGGGGGCGCTGAACACGCCAGTCTTGGACCCATCTCTCTACGACTTACGGTTCCCGAGATACAGACAATTTAAAATTTTTACGCAATGCATCTCGGGAACCGAAGGTCCCACAGGCGAGTGGCTGGTACCGTTGGAAAGGGCGTGGCCGAATTAGTGGGGGCGAAACTTGGTTTCAGGTCTCTACGACCTTCCTATCAGAAGCTACAGACCTTAACGACTATGGTAGGGGGTACGATAGGTGGCAAAACTCTGTTAACCTAACCCTAACCCTAACCCTAACCCTAACCCTAACCCTATCTCTGGGCACTTACCTTGCATCCTTAGGCCCCGGGTACACCACACACCTGGTATACTGCCATTTGACCAATAGAAAAAATGTCAACATACCAAAAAATGTCTCTTGGAAATGGGTACCTATCGACTCCAAATGGTCTGAAACATGCTCCTAAATGGTTTCTACAAGGTAGATTTTGGCTTCAACACTTAGTCAATTTTCAGTACCAATCGTCTCCCATTCATTTCCTATGGGAAAGACGTTTTGGCTTATAACTCCGGAACGAAAGGTCGTAGAGACACGGGAGTGGGTGGCGTCAGACCTAATTAGGGGGCGCTGAACACGCCAGTCTTGGACCCATCTCTCTACGACTTACGGTTCCCGAGATACAGACAATTTAAAATTTTTACGCAATGCATCTCGGGAACCGAAGGTCCCACAGGCGAGTGGCTGGTACCGTTGGAAAGGGCGTGGCCGAATTAGTGGGGGCGAAACTTGGTTTCAGGTCTCTACGACCTTCCTATCAGAAGCTACAGACCTTAACGACTATGGTAGGGGGTACGATAGGTGGCAAAACTCTGTTAACCCTAACCCTAACCCTAACCCTAACCCTAACCCTAACCCTAACCCTAACCTCTGATTCTTCCCCTTCCAAGAGAAAAAAAATCCAAAAAAAATTTTTTAAAAAAAACTAATAAATACGGATACCTAAAGAACATACAATGACGAGATTGTTGGTGAATATGAATTTAAATTTGAATTTTGAAAAGAATAAGAACCAGAACTTGAGCTTCCTTTTTTTTAAAAAAAATATATACTAAAGATGGATACACATGGACCCATACAAAATAACACGAGAATACAGTAAATGTGATAAAGGTACATACGATACTTCGGATACTAATAATAAAAAGATATATATTACTTCCCTAATTAATACTCACTTACTACTAAAACGAAGAAAACAAACCAGAAACAAATAACTCCACAAAAATTGGAACCCTTTATTCAACACATACAAGACTAAAAGAAGAAAGGAATGTAAACAAAACTATAAAAGATTACAATTACCTGCTGAACATTCCCATTCACGTTAAAATCAAGAGGAAACCAGAACACCCGGATAACCAAGATCACCCAACGCCAACTCTCTCTCGATTCCTAATCTACCCTTGCGAAACTCTCTTCTCCCCGCTCTTCCCTCATGGAAATGAGGGAGTAGGGGGAGGTAGAGCATTCAGCCCGATCCGGCGGGGGAGGGTTCTAGCCCCGAAAGGCTCCCCTCCCTAGCTCTACCTCCTTCAAAACCTTACCTTAAAAACCTTACCTTTAAAAGACTAAAAACCGCCTTGCGAAACTCTCTTCTCCCCGCTCTTCCCTCATGAAAATGAGGGAGTAGGGGGAGGTAGAGCATTCAGCCCGATCCGGCGGGGGAGGGTTCTAGCCCCGAAAGGCTCCCCTCCCTAGCTCTGCCTCCTTCAAAACCTTACTTTAAAAAAACCTTACCTTTGAAGATTAAAATCCATCCTGCAAAACTCTCTTCTCCCCGCTCTTCCCTCATGAAAATGAGGGAATAGGGGGAGGTAGAGCATTCAGCCCGATCCGGCGGGGGAGGGTTCTAGCCCCGAAAGGCTCCCCTCCCTAGCTCTACCTCCTTCAAAACCTTACCTTAAAAAATCTTACCTTTAAAAGATTAAAATCCACTTGCGAAACTCTCTTCTCCCCGCTCTTCCCTCATGAAAATGAGGGAGTAGGGGGAGGTAGAGCATTCAGCCCGATCCGGCGGGGGAGGGTTCTAGCCCCGAAAGGCTCCCCTCCCTAGCTCTGCCTCCTCCAAAACCTTACCTTAAAACCTTACCATAACCTCAACCAGTAAGAATCCTAATCCTAACAAAACCTACTACTCTAACCCTAACCCTAACCTATTACTCCAACCGTAACCCCTAAACCTAACCACTACCGAAACCTAACCCTAACATCCCGATAAAAAACTAGTATTCTAACCCTAACCCCTAAAACTAACCACTACCGAAGCCAAACTTAAGACTCTAATTCTAACCACTACCGAATCCTAACCTTAATTACTACTCTAACCCTAACCCTTACCGAAGCCCTAACCCTAAAATACTACTTTAACCACTAAGAATTTTGACACTAACATACATCCACGACTCCAAACCTATCCACAACCAATTCCTAACCCTAACCCAACCACTACGAATCCTAATCCTAACAAAACCTACTACTCTAACCCTAACCTGAAAAACTCACTTACCTCTTAAAAAAATTTTTTTTAAATTTACAATTACTTACCTGTTAAAAATCACAATTACTTACCTTACTTACCTGTTAAAAATTACAATTACCTACTTACCGGTTAAAAATTACAACTACTTACCTGCTAAAAATTACAATTACTTACCTGTTAAAAACTAAAAAATGACAATTACTTACCTTATCTGTTAAAATTACAAATACTTAACGTACTTACCAATAAAAAATTACAGCTACTTACCTCACTTACCTGTTAAAAATCAAAAAATTATAATTACTTACATGCCAAAAAAAATTTTTTTTATTACAACTACTTACCTTACTTACCTACTAAAAATTACTTAAATTACTTACCTTACTTACCTATTAAAATTACAATTACCTTCCGTACTTACCTGTTAAAAATCACAACTACTTACCTCACCTACCTGTAAAAAATTAAAAATTACAATTACTTACCTTACTTACCTATTAAAAACTAAAAAATGACAATTACTTACCTGTTTAAAATTTAAAATTACAATAACTTACTTACCTGATGAAAACCACAATCACCTACCCTACTTACCTGTTAAAAATTACTAAACATCCAACCAAAAAAAAGAAAAAAACAAAACTTTACGGGACAGAGATTCGTTTAGAATTGAGAACTGCAGACAACGGGCGTCGGCCAGTACACCGCCTTGATTCCCCACTCTCATCTGCCCAGTCGTCGGACGAAGCAAGGGGAGTCATCGAGATAACTAAGACATCCTAACCCTAATCCTAACAAAACCTACTACTCTAACCCTACCCTAACCCTAACCCCTAAACCTAACCACTACCGAAACCTAACCCTAACCCTAACCCTAAAACCCAAACCCCGATAAAAACTATTACTCTAACCATAACCCCTAAAACTAACCACTACCGAATCCTTAATCCTAAAAACACTACTCTAACCACTAAGGATTCTGACACTAACAAAACCCACGACTCTAAACCTATCCACAACCAATTCCTAATCCTAACCCTAACCCTAACCACTACGAATCCTAATCCTAACAAAACCTACTACTCTAACCCTAACCACTACCGTATCCCTAACACTAACCACTAAAAATCCTAACCCTAACAAAACCTACTACTCTAATTTGGACTAATACCGAATCCTGACCCTAACCCTAACCATAACCACGTAACACAGTAGTAAGGATAACCATTACTATCATTATCTTTATTAATATTACTAATATTACTAATATTATTATCATTATTATTATTGTGGTTGTCACCATAATAAATATTGCCATAATATCAAATTAAACATAACAACAACAAACGAATATAAAACACGAAAAATATAAATTTATATATTATATATTATATATTATACAAATTTTATCTTTATTATTGCTATCAACACCAATAACATAGAAAGTATTCAAATCTTACGATTGTTATCATCGTTCTTTTCATCATAGTGGCCGTTTTTAACTGTTGCTATTATTATAGTCATAATAGTGTTCATTACTGCTAATACTACTATTATTATTATTATTATTATTATTATTATTATTATTATTATTACAATTAATAATAACATTATAATAAATTAATAAAAGATACAAATCCCAAGGAATTTTTTAATAATATAAAGATATGAATGGATGGACGTGTGTCTTTATACACATATATGCATATACGTATATGAGGAGATATGTATGTGTGTGTATGTGGGTGTGTGTGTGTGTGTGTGTGTGTGTGTGTGTGTGTGTGTGTGTGTGTGTGTGTGTGTGTGTGTGTGTGGTGTGTGTGTGTGTGTGGTGTGTGTGTGTGTGTGTGTGTGTGTGTGTGTGTGTGGTGTGTGTGTGTGTGTGTGTGTGTGTGTGTGTGTGTGGTGTGTGTGTGTGTGTGTGTGTGTGTGTGTGTGTGCGTGTGTGTGTGCGTGAGTGTGTGCGTGTGTGTGCGTGTGTGTGGGTGTGTGTGTGTGCGTGTGTGTGTGTGTGTGTGTGTGTGTGTGTGTGTGTGTGGGGTGTGTGTGTGTGTGTGTGTGTGTGTGTGTGTGTGTGTGTGTGTGTGTGAGTGTGTGTGTGCGTGTGTGACGCGCTCATGCAAACTCATATATTAATATGAACAAGTCTATTTTTGATTTTCAACAGAGAACCCCCCTAGAGTAAGGGGGTGAGAGAAAAAAAAACAATAAAAACAATATAAAAATACCACTCTCCCAAACTACCCTATATTTCTACCTACCATTCTCTCCCATGGTTTCAACCAAAAAATCCTGATTTTAGGCATCATGGGAAAATAGAAAGACAGAAAAACCTTAGTACCACCCCTTTAGAAGAAAAACCAGGAAATAACAAAATGGGTGGTAACTAAACCCCGCAAAGCATCATGGTACCACACCTTTTGTCAAAACCGTGAGTGAACCCTAGAATGCCAAAAAAGACTACCTCACCACATAACATGCAAAATTCGACCTGATCTTCGATTGACCCATGGTGGTGAGTATAAATTATATTATTTCCTCTTCTAAAACATGTCTGGGAGTCGTGCGGTGTATGGGGCACCAGACATGAAAAAACCTTAAAATAGCCTAATGTTTTCCTGGAGTCGTGCGGTGTATGGGGCACAGGAAACATTCCTTAAAAATAGCTCTAAAAAAAATTACTCTAAAATAGACAAAAAAAATTTTTTTTACCTTAAAGCTAAGGATAATTTCAAAAGATTTTTTAGCATAGGCGTCATGAGGCCCAGGGAGGCAGTGTTTGATCACGGCTGGCCCTGGCCCTCTTTCCCCTGGGGACATCCGGGAAGGCAACGCTTAGTCGTGGCTGGTCCTGACTGTCCCCTCCTGGGGCTGACGCCTTAGATTTTAGACCTAATTCGAACCTTTTTTAGAAAAATAACCGAGATAGATACTAGCATGGGCGACAGGAGGCCCAGGGAGGCAGTGTTTGATCACGGCTGGCCCTGGCCCTCTTTCCCCTGGAGACGGTCAGGAAGGCAACGCTTGTCGTGGCTGGTCCGGGCCTTCCCCTCCTGGGACTGACGCCTTAGACTTTAGACCTAATTTGAACCCTTAAAATAACTCAGATAGTTACTAGCATGGGTGTCTGGAGGTCCAGGTAGGCAGTGCCTCGTCACGGCTGGCCCTGGCCCTCCTTCCCCGGAGAGACTGGGAAGGCAACGCTTAGTCGTGGCTGGTCCTGGTACCTCTTTCAGGGGGACACCCAGATAACCTAGCGCTCCAAAACTAACCTCTGAAGTTAAAAAATGGAACACGCAAAATCCAGAATCAACCTTCACCTCGAGCCTTGTTTGGTCGGATTGTGGCTACCTAGCGGTGTTAACAAGCAATCTGTAGCGAACAGGCGGTAAGTATGCGACCTCCCTGGGTTCCGACTCTAGGAACAGCACGCAGGAAAGGCGGTCCAGGGCATCAGGACCTTAATCGTAGCCCAGTCTTCTATGAGGGTTAGCCTCACTCACACAACAGCCCATATTGCACCTCATACGACAATTCGCAATACTAAAAACCTTCCCCTTTTGGTTAAACAAACAATTGAACTCCTTCAAATTCTCACTACCCAATCCAAATTTCTATCCCCTGGTACGGCTTAGGAGACCAGGCCGTGGATACAACGGGACCTAGCATCGCCTTCCGAAACTCCTGACCTATTACCTCCAAAATCATTAAAAACTTAATAATTCCCGGGAAATTACCAATTCTTTCTCCTTATATAAAACGATACCGAATAAGATCAAAAGAAACTACTAACCTTTTTTCAACCAAAACCAGATTTTATTCAATTAATTTATTTAATTATTTGGTTGACTAATTAATTAATTAATTATTAATTAATAATTACTTGATCACAACCATAATATCTCCCTTTTTAAAACTTTTTTTATATATATAAATAACTGGCTAAAACAACAAAATGATAACTAAACCAGTAATATACTGTAACCAACTAAACCCACTAAAATGATTAGAACAAATAAATTTACCGATAAACAATCCTAGTCCTCTTCTATCCAAAAACCTCCCAATCTGGCAAATTAATAGACACACACCGGGATTTGATCAACCCCGGCTGGGCCTTCCTCGGGTGAGGGTGTCTAGTGATAAGTGGCCGAAACACCCAATGAACCTGAGGTCCACTACTGACGATGTGTCCAAAATTTTAAGAATTTTATCTGATACTAAACTCCCTAATATAGAACAACAAAAAATTCCACATAAAATATATTTTATCCTACCTACTATAAAATATTAATACTTACCAATAACCAAGAGGACTAGATATAATACTTTACTAAACATCCAACCTGAAAAAAAGACAAAACTTTACGGTACAGGAGTTCGAGAACTACGGACATCAGACGTCGACTAGTACACAACCTTTAATTCCCCACTTTCAACTGCCCAGTCGTCGGACGAAACAAGGATAATCATCAAGATAATTAAAAATCTTTACTTACCCGATAAAAAAATTACAACTACTTACCTTACCTACCTACCAAAAATTACAATTACTTACCCTACTTACCTTACTTACCTTTTGAAAAATTACAATTATCCACCTTACCTTCCTACTAAAAAATTACAATTACTTACCTGTTAAAAAATTACTTACCTTACTTACCTGAAAAAATTACAACTACTTACCTTACTTACCTGTTGAAAATTACAACTACTTACCTGAAAAAATTACAATTACTTACCTTACTAACCTTTTGTAAAAATCTAAAACCACAATTACTTACCTTACCTACCTATTAAAAAATTTAAAAATTAATACTTACTTACCTATTAAAAATTACAAATACTTACCTGTCAATAAAAATTACAATTACTTACCTTGCTTACCTAATAAAAATTTCAATTACTTATCTACTTACCTATTAAAATTACAAATACTTACCATGCTTACCTGAAAAAAAATCACAACTACTTACCTCACTTACCTGTTAAAAATTACAATTACTTACCTGTTAAAAATAAAACTACAATTACTTACCGTACTTACCTGCTAAAAATAAAAAAATTACAATTACTTACCTTACTTACCTGAAAAAAATCACAACTACTTACCTTACTTAACTGTCAAAAAACAAAAATTACAATCTTACTTACCTAATAAAAACCAACCAAAAAAAATTACAATTAAAAATTACAATTACTTACCTAATAAAAACTACAATCACCTACCTGTTAAAAATTACTAAGCATCAAACCGAAGAAAAAAAGAAAAAAAAGACAAAACTTTACGGGACAGGGATTCGTTTGGAATTGAGAACTGCAGACAACGGGCGTCGGCCAGTGCACTGCCTTTGATTCCCCACTTTCAACTGCCCAGTCGTCGGACGAAGCAGGGGGAATCATCGAGATAATTAAAAAATCCTAACCCTAACCCTAACCCTAACCCTAACCCTAACCCTAACCCTAAACCCTAACCCTAACCCTAACCCTAAACCCTAACCCTAACCCTAACCCTAACCCTAACCCTAACCCTAACCCGGATTTCCAGCCCTAAACCTAACCATTTACTTACCTGTTGTACTTACCTTGGTTTTCCAACCCTAACCCTAACCATTTACCTACCTTTGCACTTACCTTGGTTTTCCAGCCCTAAACCTAACCATTTACTTACCTGTTGTCTTAAATCTAATTCTAAGACCTACTTACCGTTGTTTTAACCCTAACCCTAACCACTTACTTACCTGTTGTATTAATTCCAATCCTAACTATCCACTTACCTGTTACCCTAACCCTAACCTCCATACTTACCTTTACCTAACCCTAACTTTAACCAGACCCCACTTACCTTTCATAACCCTAATCATAATATAAATACTTACCTTTTTCTTAACACTATAAGAAAGAAAAGAAACATCTCCATAATTCTTAATCCTAAATTTAAAATCTATACTTACCTTTTATGAAAAATTAAAAACAAAATCTAAATCTCATACATTTAAAAGTAACTATTAATAGTTTTAGGATTTCAGATATAAAAAATAAAAAATAAATAGATATTTCATTATTTAGAGGAAATTTTTAAGTTAAGTTTCTTTAAATCACAATTGTAAATAGTTTTAAGGAGTTCATGTGATGTTTATATGATTAAAAACGACTGTGAAAAATATTGTATTACTTGTAATGTATGTTAAAACATAATGTTGTCATTTATTTCAACTCAATTTATGCAAAATTTGAAGTGTATATAGTTAATAAGGGGGTTTTCAATGGTTCCTACGTTACGAAAGGTTTCGAAAGGTGAGATGAAAGTGGGAGGGATCCAGTAAAGCTATAAAAGAAAGGGAGGGAGAGAGCAGGAGCTCACTTTCCTTTTGACTTTTGAAGAGGCAACATCTCTGTAAAGGAAAGAAAAAAAGAATTGTTATTTTAGCTAGGTGTGCATGGCCTGAAGAAGACCTGTAGAGGTCGAAACGTTGCCTTAGCACACCATATTTTCTTTGTAAATCTTTTATTTTACTTTTTGATTTTTTATTTCGTGTTTTGATAAAAAAATAAATATATTTTAACTGAAGAAAAGTTTTCATCTTTTTTACTTACCTTTTTTACTTACCTTTTTTAAGAAAAATTAAAAACAAAAAAGAACATATGGACGATTGGACAACGGTTCGGTACGGCAGACGCCGTTACCGGAACCAACAGCCACCTTTCCGGGACCGGAGTTTCAGGAGGCCGACTGGGTGGAAGGCCAGTGCACCTTCCCATCCGTACCGGAGGGAGTACTCCCCACACCCTAACCCTAACCCTAACCCTAACCCTAACCCTAACCCTAACCCGGACAGGGTCTTGGCCTTTAAATTCCATAACACTAAATACTGGACTGGACCCGTGACTGGAAAAATGACTATAAAACCAATCAAAGTCTAATCAGGATCTGAATACTCTTTGAAAAAAAAGATCCAAACATTAAAGGATTATTGTGGAAATAATAATAATATAATCCTGATTATATACCAGACTGAAAACAACCTATAAACCTAATATAAACCAGTTTGAATCCCCAAAGGGAACTGAAAAATTAAGATATTAAACTATTATAAAACAGGATTATAACACAATTGGCTATGGGACACACCCTGAGACATGATCAACCTCGGGGGGCCACCCTCAGGGGAGAATGTCTAGTGATAAACGGCCGAAACATTCGATGAGCCTGGGGTCCACTACTGATGATGTGTTCCAAAATTTAGAGGATTATTATTGTTGTTATTATTATTAATAACAACAATAAACAACACTGAAACAGACGTCTGAAAAGAAAAAAAGAGCACCTTTAATCAAGCATTTAAAACCCAGATTGGGGATATTTATTCTATAAAACAAAACTCATGGAACAAAACAGAACAACCAAAAAATAATGGAAAAATAAGAAATTAACTTCAAAGGAGAAACCTGACTAAAGCCTGATATGGACACAAAATTAAAACCAGGACACAATCTCTGGAAAGAGAAACTGAAACATAGAAATCCAAAAAAAACAACAATACTGAACCTAAAATTCCATAAGAAAAATAAAAAAAGAATAAAAAAAGAGAAGAAAGTAGAAAAAATAAACAAAGAAAAAAAGAGAAGAAAAAAGAGAAGAGAAAAAAAACATTCCTTTATGGGACAAGGGTTGATAGGAACTGTGAACCGGTGACGACGGGCGTCGGCCAGTGCACTGCCTTTGGTCTCCCACTTTCAACTGCCCAGTCGTCGGACGAAGCAGGGGAGATCATCGAGATAATTAAAAAATCCTAACCCTAACCCTAACCCGGACAGGGTCTTGGCCTTTAAATTCCATAACACTAAATACTGGACTGGACCCGTGACTGGAAAAATGACTATAAAACCAATCAAAGTCTAATCAGGATCTGAATACTCTTTGAAAAAAAAGATCCAAACATTAAAGGATTATTGTGGAAATAATAATAATATAATCCTGATTATATACCAGACTGAAAACAACCTATAAACCTAATATAAACCAGTTTGAATCCCCAAAGGGAACTGAAAAATTAAGATATTAAACTATTATAAAACAGGATTATAACACAATTGGCTATGGGACACACCCTGAGACATGATCAACCTCGGGGGGCCACCCTCAGGGGAGAATGTCTAGTGATAAACGGCCGAAACATTCGATGAGCCTGGGGTCCACTACTGATGATGTGTTCCAAAATTTAGAGGATTATTATTGTTGTTATTATTATTAATAACAACAATAAACAACACTGAAACAGACGTCTGAAAAGAAAAAAAGAGCACCTTTAATCAAGCATTTAAAACCCAGATTGGGGATATTTATTCTATAAAACAAAACTCATGGAACAAAACAGAACAACCAAAAAATAATGGAAAAATAAGAAATTAACTTCAAAGGAGAAACCTGACTAAAGCCTGATATGGACACAAAATTAAAACCAGGACACAATCTCTGGAAAGAGAAACTGAAACATAGAAATCCAAAAAAAACAACAATACTGAACCTAAAATTCCATAAGAAAAATAAAAAATTACAATTACTTACCTTACTTACCTGTTAAAAATTACAATTACTTACCTGTTAAAAATTACAATTACTTACCTTACTTACCTGTTAAAAATTACAATTACTTACCTGTTAAAAATTACAATTACTTACCTTACTTACCTGTTAAAAATTACAATTACTTACCTGTTAAAAATTACAATTACTTACCTGTTAAAAATTACAATTACTTACCTGTTAAAAATTACAATTACTTACCTGTTAAAAATTACAATTACTTACCTGTTAAAAATTACAATTACTTACCTTACTTACCTGTTAAAAATTACAATTACTTACCTGTTAAAAATTACAACTACTTACCTTACTTACCTGTTAAAAATTACAACTACTTACCTTACTTACCTGTTAAAAATTACAATTACTTACCTGTTAAAAATTACAATTACTTACCTTACTTACCTGAAAAAAT
>NC_079367.1:755339-774337 GCF_021018895.1 Seriola aureovittata | reverse complement strand
CTCCCGGCAGCATATGAGAGACCTCCCATGGCGGCCATTCGGAAGGGAGCGACTCAGAAGGCTGGGGCTGACATATGTTACTCAGCGTGACGAGCCGAGTCCGTAGACACCAAACTTGTGGACTTTGGACAAACTTTTCCGTTGCGACATTCACACTAGTCTTAATGGTGTGGCACCTCAGCATATGAGAGATGACCCTTCGGAAGGGAGCGACTCAGAAGGCTGGGGCTGACATATGTTACTCAGCGTGACGAACCGAGTCCGTAGACACCCAATTTGTGGACTTTGGACAAACTTTTCCGTTGCGACATTCACACTAGTCTTAATGGTGTGGCACCTCAGCATATGAGAGATGACCCTTCGGAAGGGAGCGACTCAGAAGGCTTGGGCTGACATATGTTACTCAGCTTGACGAGCCGAGTCCGTAGACACCCAATTTGTGGACTTTTGACAAAATTTTTCGTCGCAGCAAGCGGGCCTCGGACACGTTTAACGAGGCATCCCTTCCGACGGGAGCGACTTCGAAGCCTGGGGCTGACATATGTTACTCAGCGTGACGAGCCGAGTCCGTAGATACCAAATTTGTGGACTTTCGAGAAAATTTTTCGGAAATTATTAAAACACAGATTTTAACCGTGTCTCCCGGCAGCATATGAGAGACCTCCCATGGCGGCCATTCGGAAGGGAGCGACTCAGAAGGCTGGGGCTGACATATGTTACTCAGCTTGACGAGCCGAGTCCGTAGACACCCAATTTTTGGACTTTTGACAAAATTTTTCGTCGCAGCAAGCGGGCCTCGGACACGTTTAACGAGGCATCCCTTCCGACGGGAGCGACTTCGAAGCCTGGGGCTGACATATGTTACTCAGCGTGACGAGCCGAGTCCGTAGATACCAAATTTGTGGACTTTCGAGAAAATTTTTCGGAAATTATTAAAACACAGAATTTAACGTGTCTCCGGCAGCATATGAGAGACCTCCCATGGCGGCCATTCGGAAGGGAGCGACTCAGAAGGCTGGGGCTGACATATGTTACTCAGCGTGACGAGCCGAGTCCGTAGACACCAAACTTGTGGACTTTGGACAAACTTTTCCGTTGCGACATTCACACTAGTCTTAATGGTGTGGCACCTCAGCATATGAGAGATGACCCTTCGGAAGGGAGCGACTCAGAAGGCTGGGGCTGAGATATGTTACTCAGCGTGATGAGCCGAGTCCGTAGACACCCAATTTGTGGACTTTTGACAAAATTTTTCGTCGCAGCAAGCGGGCCTCGGACACGTTTAACGAGGCATCCCTTCCGACGGGAGCGACTTCGAAGCCTGGGGCTGAAATATGTTACTCAGCGTGACGAGCCGAGTCCGTAGATACCAAATTTGTGGACTTTCGAGAAAATTTTTCGGAAATTATTAAAACACAGAATTTAACCGTGTCTCCCGGCAGCATATGAGAGACCTCCATGGCGGCCATTCGGAAGGGAGCGACTCAGAAGGCTGGGGCTGACATATGTTACTCAGCGTGACGAGCCGAGTCCGTAGACACCAAACTTGTGGACTTTGGACAAACTTTTCCGTTGCGACATTCACACTAGTCTTAAAGGGGACCTATTATGCAAAATGCACTTTTCCGTGGTTTTCTATCGGTAGTATGTGTCCCTGGCGTGTCTACGGACCCCCCAAACATGAGAAAAGTCCATCCTCTCGTTCTTTTGCTTTCTCCACCTTTCAAGAAATGTGTGCTCAAACGAGCGGATTGGAGATTCGCCCCTGGTGACGTCAAGAAGGGCGATGCCCCTCCCCCCGGGTGGGTGACGCTCCCCGAGCTAGGTGTGTGTTCCGCCCCCTGAGTCCGTGTTGCAGACGGTATCGTTACTTCCCTCGCGAACACTGGCTTTCGGTAGAACAATGTCGAAGGTACGAGCGAAACACAGTAGTTGCTTTGTTGTTGGCTGCACAAACCAACACAGAAATCTTTTTTCAACCCCTACGCCCGAGGATCTGAAGACCCAGTGGATTCATTTTATTTTTGATGGAAATGTTCCCGCTCCAACTCCGAAAGTGTTGTACGTGTGTGCTAACCGTTTCACCTCGGACTGCTTTCTCAACGAGGGCCAGGACAATGCAGGATTTGCTACAAGTCTCAAGATAAAGCTTGGATCAGTACCGACTGTCCGTGACCCAACTTTGAACTTCGAAGCTGTAAGTTTTACCATTTTATGTTGCTTTACTGTTTGTTCACGAGAGCCTGTTGCGTGTGTTGTTAGCATGGCAGCTAATGTGGCTAACGTTTAGCGTCGTCGACAACGCAGCGGGTATAGCCGGGTACAGATTGTATGCAATTCTTCTGCTTGGTATCGCCGTATGACATTGATTAGAGCCACCCTGTTAAATGTATTATACTTTAAAGGCGTTTTAGCTGTCTGTAAAGTCAAGCAGGTAAAATTCGGACTAAAAATAAGCTCGTAGTGATTAGCATAGGTGTCCGGGCTTGTTTATTAGTGCTGTGAAAGTTATTATTGAGAGTCATGCCTTATAACGGCCGTTTTAACGTTTATATCATGTTTACAGATACAGTGCCTGTAGGGAATATCTAGATAAACATACAGTTAAGTGGATATGTCCAAGGGGATAGTCTATAATACACATTTTTTGCATCTTGCACATATAGTGAGCTATTTGCAGCATTTACAAGCTATCGACAACCCAGTTTACACACAATTGAGAGCATCTGTTATCATTCTTGCACTGTTTGCAGCTGTTGCCATAACTACACATTTGAGGAGATGTTGGTGTAACCTCTGTTTCCTCTGTTCAGGCCATCTATACAGCTTCCTGCAACAAGGGGTGTTGCATGCCAGACTGACCCACTGCAGGCACACAGTTATCCTTGAAGAGTCTTCAGCCTCACATCAGAAGTACAGGTCTGTAGCCATCTGAAGTGCATCTACTTTTGATAAACCTAACAGTCATTTATCAGTCTTGGAATAATGTGCAGGTAAATGAAGCTGTGGTTACTTACAACTTGTGAGAGTGTGTAGGCTAAGGTTTCTGTCATCATCTGTCACCTGGCTGCCATGTACTACAATGAAAATGCTGACCGACCACAAGCCCAAACAAAAGAAGGTGAACCACTGTTCAAGGTCCAATTTCCAAAAGCCATGAAGGGAGAATGCAGAGCTACACCAGTTAAGACTGAGGCGACATTCTATAAGTGTTATATTATTTTATTTTTCAACCAAAAAATGTTTTGTACACATTGTATTAAATATTGCACATATAATGTTATGACAGTTCCATCAACAACAAAATACAGTAAAGAAAATATCAGGAGGTTAGAAACAGACTTTCAATCATTGTTTTGTAAAAAAAAAAAAGTGAAAAATGTAAAAAAAAAATCTTTTGTGTTTTATCAAACAGGGAATGTGGTGGACCTCATATTTGAAAAAGTCTTTGTGACCTGGGACCATACACAGAAGCTGCTTTGGCCATCCCCATCCCAGAGGACCTCACTGCACAGTTCGAGCGGCCTGAGAAGGAGGAGGTCATATCCAGCTCTGTGTCCCGGTTCTATCATGGGCCAGTCTAAAGCCCACGTACCGGCCTGTGGCGTCAGGAAACACGGCATGGATGTGTAGGACCACGCAGGCTGGAATGACGACCCAGATTCTGCAACCAAGGAAGCCCCAGCACCAGCTCACAAAGCTCCTATAGGCTAGATACCTGTACTGACTACAACAACTGGACAGGGCATTTAGTCTTGCAAACATATATCTATGTTGTGTCTCACAATTTTTTATATGGATCCAGTGAATCCTACAGTTTTTTTTTTATTATCACTGATTATAACTGCCTTATTTGATGTAAATAAATGCTTGATTGTTACTAAAGAAATGACTCCTCTGAATTCATATATTATATGCACACTATCTGCTGATAGAAGAACTTTACAAATCAAAGAGCAGCTAAACTAATTTATTTGAGTGTGTGTTACTCTATTTGTGGTGTGTTATTACCATTGTAAAATTATGTGCACTGAGGTAAAACAAGACTGCCTAACATCTTTTATTTAGATTGAAACTATGTTTTTACAAAGAAGCAAAACATACTGGTGTATTCCTCTCAACTGTAAAGGACCGTAGTCAGTGCGGTACATGTTGCGGGCATTCTGGAGGGAGTACACAATGAGGCAGAGCGGCTCCAACCCAGGACGGCCGACCGTAAATGGTAAATCTTCCTCGATCTCCCATAGCCGTCTGGTAACCTACAGTGAATTGCAAATGGGACATTCTATGGTTTATTATAAATGTAATGTAATCAAAACAAATTAATGATTAGTTTGTCTAGTGAGAATGTTACCTGTGGTATCTCCTAGCAGCAGATATTCTCAGCTTCTGTGGGCATGGTTGCACAGTTTCCACAGGAGCACCTATCCAAAATATATAACAGATATAACCGAGGTAATTTATAACATGTCACTTATTGCATATAATGTGGAGCTTGACAACAGTGTAGTGTAGAAAACTGCCAGTTTAGTCTTTGACTAAAGATTACTGTTGCTGTCAGACATGTTTATGCTGATTTACAGCTTTTACTGTAATACACAAAATAAATTTACTACATAAAGGAAGATGTCATGATGAGCATCTCTGCTCAAAACATGGAGAAAAATGATTTACTTTGTCAGCACCTATTAATATATCTGACTAGTACTGACATTGAACACCTGTAGCAGTCCACATACAACAAACATTTTCAGACTGTAAAAGTATATCTAAGGAGGCATGACAGATAACTACATTACACTATTCACAATAGTGCTTATTTACCAAAAGAGCTCCAGTAATGACGAGACAGTAACAGTTAGCATTAGCTACCTAGCTACATGTTAGTAACTGTGTGCCAGCTCTCATCAACAAACTGAAAATGTAAAGTCAAAATACACAAAATTGGTTACCAACCATTCAGAAACGTCCTGCTGCAGTTGTAGAGTTTGAACTTCTTCAGCAGCCTCTCCCTCTGGCTCAGATTCTGGATAAAAGTCGTGTGGTTGAACCAAATCGCTACCGACGCCAGGTTGCCGGTCACGGTCACCGTAAACATTGGAGCACGGTGCCAGAAGCCCGAACGGCATCCCCTTCCGGAGAGGGGCGTGGTCAGGCGCAGCTCATTGCATTTAAAGCTACAGACACAGAAACAGCCTGTTCTGAACAGGGCTCAAAAAGAGGGGTTTACAGGCATGCTGAAATATAGGATCGGAGTGGATTTTTTAGCAAAAAGCTTCAAATACATGCTTTGGGGACCTCTGAGACTTATTCAAACTTGTTGAAAAGGAGCATAATATGTCCCCTTTAATGGTGTGGCACCTCAGCATATGAGAGATGACCCTTCGGAAGGGAGCGACTCAGAAGGCTGGGGCTGACATATGTTACTCAGCGTGACGAGCCGAGTCCGTAGACACCAAACTTGTGGACTTTGGACAAACTTTTCCGTTGCGACATTCACACTAGTCTTAATGGTGTGGCACCTCAGCATATGAGAGATGACCCTTCGGAAGGGAGCGACTCAGAAGGCTGGGGCTGACATATGTTACTCAGCGTGACGAGCCGAGTCCGTAGACACCCAATTTGGGGACTTTTGACAAAATTTTTCGTCGCAGCAAGCGGGCCTCGGACACGTTTAACGAGGCATCCCTTCCGACGGGAGCGACTTCGAAGCCTGGGGCTGACATATGTTACTCAGCGTGACGAGCCGAGTCCGTAGATACCAAATTTGTGGACTTTCGAGAAAATTTTTCGGAAATTATTAAAACACAGAATTTAACCGTGTCTCCCGGCAGCATATGAGAGACCTCCCATGGCGGCCATTCGGAAGGGAGCGACTCAGAAGGCTGGGGCTGACATATGTTACTCAGCGTGACGAGCCGAGTCCGTAGACACCAAACTTGTGGACTTTGGACAAACTTTTCCGTTGCGACATTCACACTAGTCTTAATGGTGTGGCACCTCAGCATATGAGAGATGACCCTTCGGAAGGGAGCGACTCAGAAGGCTGGGGCTGACATATGTTACTCAGCGTGACGAGCGAGTCCGTAGACACCAAACTTGTGGACTTTTGACAAAATTTTCGTTGCGACATTCACACTAGTCTTAATGGTGTGGCACCTCAGCATATGAGAGATGACCTTCGGAAGGGAGCGACTCAGAAGGCTGGGGCTGACATATGTTACTCAGCTTGACGAGCCGAGTCCGTAGATACCCAATTTGGGGACTTTTGACAAAATTTTTCGTCGCAGCAAGCGGGCCTCGGACACGTTTAACGAGGCATCCCTTCCGACGGGAGCGACTTCGAAGCCTGGGGCTGACATATGTTACTCAGCGTGACGAGCCGAGTCCGTAGATACCAAATTTGTGGACTTTCGAGAAAATTTTTCGGAAATTATTAAAACACAGAATTTAACCGTGTCTCCCGGCAGCATATGAGAAACCTCCCATGGCGGCCATTCGGAAGGGAGCGACTCAGAAGGCTGGGGTTGACATATGTTACTCAGCGTGACGAGCCGAGTCCGTAGATACCAAATTTGTGGACTTTCGAGAAAATTTTTCGGAAATTATTAAAACACAGAATTTAACCGTGTCTCCCGGCAGCATATGAGAAACCTCCCATGGCGGCCATTCGGAAGGGAGCGACTCAGAAGGCTGGGGCTGACATATGTTACTCAGCGTGACGAGCCGAGTCCGTAGACACCAAACTTGTGGACTTTGGACAAACTTTTCCGTTGCGACATTCACACTAGTCTTAATGGTGTGGCACCTCAGCATATGAGAGATGACCCTTCGGAAGGGAGCGACTCAGAAGGCTGGGGCTGACATATGTTACTCAGCGTGACGAGCCGAGTCCGTAGACACCAAACTTGTGGACTTTGGACAAACTTTTCCGTTGCGACATTCACACTAGTCTTAATGGTGTGGCACCTCAGCATATGAGAGATGACCCTTCGGAAGGGAGCGACTCAGAAGGCTGGGGCTGACATATGTTACTCAGCTTGACGAGCCGAGTCGTAGATACCCAATTTGGGGACTTTTGACAAAATTTTTGTCGCAGCAAGCGGGCCTCGGACACGTTTAACGAGGCATCCCTTCCGACGGGAGCGACTTCGAAGCCTGGGGCTGACATATGTTACTCAGCGTGACGAGCCGAGTCCGTAGATACCAAATTTGTGGACTTTCGAGAAAATTTTTCGGAAATTATTAAAACACAGAATTTAACCGTGTCTCCCGCAGCATATGAGAGACCTCCCATGGCGGCCATTCGGAAGGGAGCGACTCAGAAGGCTGGGGCTGACATATGTTACTCAGCGTGACGAGCCGAGTCGTAGACACCAAACTTGTGGACTTTGGACAAACTTTTCCGTTGCGACTTTCACACTAGTCTTAATGGTGTGGCACCTCAGCATATGAGAGATGACCCTTCGGAAGGGAGCGACTCAGAAGGCTGGGGCTGACATATGTTACTCAGCGTGACGAGCCGAGTCCGTAGACACCAAACTTGTGGACTTTGGACAAACTTTTCCGTTGCGACATTCACACTAGTCTTAATGGTGTGGCACCTCAGCATATGAGAGATGACCTTCGGAAGGGAGCGACTCAGAAGGCTGGGGCTGACATATGTTACTCAGCGTGACGAGCCGTGTCCGTAGACACCCAATTTGTGGACTTTTGACAAAATTTTTCGTCGCAGCAAGCGGGCCTCGGACACGTTTAACGAGGCATCCCTTCCGACGGGAGCGACTTCGAAGCCTGGGGCTGACATTTGTTACTCAGCGTGACGAGCCGAGTCCGTAGATACCAAATTTGTGGACTTTCGAGAAAATTTTTCGGAAATTATTAAAACACAGAATTTAACCGTGTCTCCCGGCAGCATATGAGAGACCTCCCATGGCGGCCATTCGGAAGGGAGCGACTCAGAAGGCTGGGGCTGACATATGTTACTCAGCGTGACGAGCCGAGTCCGTAGACACCAAACTTGTGGACTTTGGACAAACTTTTCCGTTGCGACATTCACACTAGTCTTAATGGTGTGGCACCTCAGCATATGAGAGATGACCCTTCGGAAGGGAGCGACTCAGAAGGCTGGGGCTGACATATGTTACTCAGCGTGACGAGCCGAGTCCGTAGACACCAAACTTGTGGACTTTGGACAAACTTTTCCGTTGCGACATTCACACTAGTCTTAATGGTGTGGCACCTCAGCATATGAGAGATGACCCTTCGGAAGGGAGCGACTCAGAAGGCTGGGGCTGACATATGTTACTCAGCTTGACGAGCCGAGTCCGTAGATACCCAATTTGGGGACTTTTGACAAAATTTTTTCGTCGCAGCAAGCGGGCCTCGGACACGTTTAACGAGGCATCCCTTCCGACGGAGCGACTTCGAAGCCTGGGGCTGACATATGTTACTCAGCGTGACGAGCCGAGTCCGTAGATACCAAATTTGTGGACTTTCGAGAAAATTTTTCGGAAATTATTAAAACACAGAATTTAACCGTGTCTCCCGGCAGCATATGAGAGACCTCCCATGGCGGCCATTCGGAAGGGAGCGACTCAGAAGGCTGGGGCTGACATATGTTACTCAGCGTGACGAGCCGAGTCCGTAGACACCAAACTTGTGGACTTTGGACAAACTTTTCCGTTGCGACATTCACACTAGTCTTAATGGTGTGGCACCTCAGCATATGAGAGATGACCCTTCGGAAGGGAGCGACTCAGAAGGCTGGGGCTGACATATGTTACTCAGCGTGACGAGCCGAGTCCGTAGACACCAAACTTGTGGACTTTGGACAAACTTTTCCGTTGCGACATTCACACTAGTCTTAATGGTGTGGCACCTCAGCATATGAGAGATGACCCTTCGGAAGGGAGCGACTCAGAAGGCTGGGGCTGACATATGTTACTCAGCGTGACGAGCCGAGTCCGTAGACACCCAATTTGTGGACTTTTGACAAAATTTTTCGTCGCAGCAAGCAGGCCTCGGACACGTTTAACGAGGCATCCCTTCCGACGGGAGCGACTTCGAAGCCTGGGGCTGACATATGTTACTCAGCGTGACGAGCCGAGTCCGTAGATACCAAATTTGTGGACTTTCGAGAAAATTTTTCGGAAATTATTAAAACACAGAATTTAACCGTGTCTCCCGCAGCATATGAGAGACCTCCCATGGCGGCCATTCGGAAGGGAGCGACTCAGAAGGCTGGGGCTGACATATGTTACTCAGCGTGACGAGCCGAGTCCGTAGACACCAAACTTGTGGACTTTGGACAAACTTTTCCGTTGCGACATTCACACTAGTCTTAATGGTGTGGCACCTCAGCATATGAGAGATGACCCTTCGGAAGGGAGCGACTCAGAAGGCTGGGGCTGACATATGTTACTCAGCGTGACGAGCCGAGTCCGTAGACACCAAACTTGTGGACTTTGGACAAACTTTTCCGTTGCGACATTCACACTAGTCTTAATGGTGTGGCACCTCAGCATATGAGAGATGACCCTTCGGAAGGGAGCGACTCAGAAGGCTGGGGCTGACATATGTTACTCAGCGTGACGAGCCGAGTCCGTAGACACCAAACTTGTGGACTTTGGACAAACTTTTCCGTTGCGACATTCACACTAGTCTTAATGGTGTGGCACCTCAGCATATGAGAGATGACCCTTCGGAAGGGAGCGACTCAGAAGGCTGGGGCTGACATATGTTACTCAGCGTGACGAGCCGAGTCCGTAGATACCAAATTTGTGGACTTTCGAGAAAATTTTTCGGAAATTATTAAAACACAGAATTTAACCGTGTCTCCCGGCAGCATATGAGAGACCTCCCATGGCGGCCATTCGGAAGGGAGCGACTCAGAAGGCTGGGGCTGACATATGTTACTCAGCGTGACGAGCCGAGTCCGTAGACACCAAACTTGTGGACTTTGGACAAACTTTTCCGTTGCGACATTCACACTAGTCTTAATGGTGTGGCACCTCAGCATATGAGAGATGACCCTTCGGAAGGGAGCGACTCAGAAGGCTGGGGCTGACATATGTTACTCAGCTTGACGAGCCGAGTCCGTAGACACCCAATTTGTGGACTTTTGACAAAATTTTTCGTCGCAGCAAGCGGGCCTCGGACACGTTTAACGAGGCATCCCTTCCGACGGGAGCGACTTCGAAGCCTGGGGCTGACATATGTTACTCAGCGTGACGAGCCGAGTCCGTAGATACCAAATTTGTGGACTTTCGAGAAAATTTTTCGGAAATTATTAAAACACAGAATTTAACCGTGTCTCCCGGCAGCATATGAGAGACCTCCCATGGCGGCCATTCGGAAGGGAGCGACTCAGAAGGCTGGGGCTGACATATGTTACTCAGCGTGACGAGCCGAGTCCGTAGACACCAAACTTGTGGACTTTGGACAAACTTTTCCGTTGCGACATTCACACTAGTCTTAATGGTGTGGCACCTCAGCATATGAGAGATGACCCTTCGGAAGGGAGCGACTCAGAAGGCTGGGGCTGACATATGTTACTCAGCGTGACGAGCCGAGTCCGTAGACACCAAACTTGTGGACTTTGGACAAACTTTTCCGTTGCGACATTCACACTAGTCTTAATGGTGTGGCACCTCAGCATATGAGAGATGACCCTTCGGAAGGGAGCGACTCAGAAGGCTGGGGCTGACATATGTTACTCAGCTTGACGAGCCGAGTCCGTAGACACCCAATTTGTGGACTTTTGACAAAATTTTTCGTCGCAGCAAGCGGCCTCGGACACGTTTAACGAGGCATCCCTTCCGACGGGAGCGACTTCGAAGCCTGGGGCTGACATATGTTACTCAGCGTGACGAGCCGAGTCCGTAGATACCAAATTTGTGGACTTTCGAGAAAATTTTTCGGAAATTATAAAACACAGAATTTAACCGTGTCTCCCGGCAGCATATGAGAGACCTCCCATGGCGGCCATTCGGAAGGGAGCGACTCAGAAGGCTGGGGCTGACATATGTTACTCAGCGTGACGAGCCGAGTCCGTAGATACCAAATTTGTGGACTTTGGAAAAATTTTTCGGAAATTATTAAAACACAGAATTTAACCGTGTCTCCCGCAGCATATGAGAGACCTCCATGGCGGCCATTCGGAAGGGAGCGACTCAGAAGGCTGGGGCTGACATATGTTACTCAGCGTGACGAGCCGAGTCCGTAGACACCAAACTTGTGGACTTTGGACAAACTTTTCCGTTGCACATTCACACTAGTCTTAATGGTGTGGCACCTCAGCATATGAGAGATGACCCTTCGGAAGGGAGCGACTCAGAAGGCTGGGGCTGACATATGTTACTCAGCGTGACGAGCCGAGTCCGTAGACACCAAACTTGTGGACTTTGGACAAACTTTTCCGTTGCGACATTCACACTAGTCTTAATGGTGTGGCACCTCAGCATATGAGAGATGACCCTTCGGAAGGGAGCGACTCAGAAGGCTGGGGCTGACATATGTTACTCAGCTTGACGAGCCGAGTCCGTAGATACCCAATTTGTGGACTTTTGACAAAATTTTTCGTCGCAGCAAGCGGGCCTCGGACACGTTTAACGAGGCATCCCTTCCGACGGGAGCGACTTCGAAGCCTGGGGCTGACATATGTTACTCAGCGTGACGAGCCGAGTCCGTAGATACCAAATTTGTGGACTTTCGAGAAAATTTTTCGGAAATTATTAAAACACAGAATTTAACCGTGTCTCCCGGCAGCATATGAGAGACCTCCCATGGCGGCCATTCGGAAGGGAGCGACTCAGAAGGCTGGGGCTGACATATGTTACTCAGCGTGACGAGCCGAGTCCGTAGACACCAAACTTGTGGACTTTGGACAAACTTTTCCGTTGCGACATTCACACTAGTCTTAATGGTGTGGCACCTCAGCATATGAGAGATGACCCTTCGGAAGGGAGCGACTCAGAAGGCTGGGGCTGACATATGTTACTCAGCGTGACGAGCCGAGTCCGTAGACACCAAACTTGTGGACTTTGGACAAACTTTTCCGTTGCGACATTCACACTAGTCTTAATGGTGTGGCACCTCAGCATATGAGAGATGACCCTTCGGAAGGGAGCGACTCAGAAGGCTGGGGCTGACATATGTTACTCAGCGTGACGAGCCGAGTCCGTAGACACCAAACTTGTGGACTTTGGACAAACTTTTCCGTTGCGACATTCACACTAGTCTTAATGGTGTGGCACCTCAGCATATGAGAGATGACCCTTCGGAAGGGAGCGACTCAGAAGGCTGGGGCTGACATATGTTACTCAGCGTGACGAGCCGAGTCCGTAGACACCAAACTTGTGGACTTTGGACAAACTTTTCCGTTGCGACTTTCACACTAGTCTTAATGGTGTGGCACCTCAGCATGTGAGAGATGACCCTTCGGAAGGGAGCGACTCAGAAGGCTGGGGCTGACATATGTTACTCAGCGTGACGAGCCGAGTCCGTAGACACCAAACTTGTGGACTTTGGACAAACTTTTCCGTTGCGACATTCACACTAGTCTTAATGTGTGGCACCTCAGCATATGAGAGATGACCCTTCGGAAGGGAGCGACTCAGAAGGCTGGGGCTGACATATGTTACTCAGCGTGACGAGCCGAGTCCGTAGACACCAAACTTGTGGACTTTGGACAAACTTTTCCGTTGCGACATTCACACTAGTCTTAATGGTGTGGCACCTCAGCATATGAGAGATGACCCTTCGGAAGGGAGCGACTCAGAAGGCTGGGGCTGACATATGTTACTCAGCTTGACGAGCCGAGTCCGTAGACACCCAATTTGTGGACTTTTGACAAAATTTTTCGTCGCAGCAAGCGGGCCTCGGACACGTTTAACGAGGCATCCCTTCCGACGGGAGCGACTTCGAAGCCTGGGGCTGACATATGTTACTCAGCGTGACGAGCCGAGTCCGTAGATACCAATTTGTGGACTTTCGAGAAAATTTTTCGGAAATTATTAAAACACAGAATTTAAAAACACTGACATTTAAAACTTAACGTGTCTCCCGGCAGCATATGAGAGACCTCCATGGCGGCCATTCGGAAGGGAGCGACTCAGAAGGCTGGGGCTGACATATGTTACTCAGCGTGACGAGCCGAGTCCGTAGACACCAAACTTGTGGACTTTGGACAAACTTTTCCGTTGCGACATTCACACTAGTCTTAATGGTGTGGCACCTCAGCATATGAGAGATGACCCTTCGGAAGGGAGCGACTCAGAAGGCTGGGGCTGACATATGTTACTCAGCTTGACGAGCCGAGTCCGTAGACACCCAATTTGTGGACTTTTGACAAAATTTTTCGTCGCAGCAAGCGGGCCTCGGACACGTTTAACGAGGCATCCCTTCCGACGGGAGCGACTTCGAAGCCTGGGGCTGACATATGTTACTCAGCGTGACGAGCCGAGTCCGTAGATACCAAATTTGTGGACTTTCGAGAAAATTTTTCGGAAATTATTAAAACACAGATTTTAACCGTGTCTCCCGGCAGCATATGAGAGACCTCCCATGGCGGCCATTCGGAAGGGAGCGACTCAGAAGGCTGGGGCTGACATATGTTACTCAGCGTGACGAGCCGAGTCCGTAGACACCAAACTTGTGGACTTTGGACAACCTTTTCCGTTGCGACATTCACACTAGTCTTAATGGTGTGGCACCTCAGCATATGAGAGATAACCCTTCGGAAGGAGCGACTCAGAAGGCTGGGGCTGACATATGTTACTCAGCGTGACGAGCGAGTCCGTAGACACCAAACTTGTGGACTTTGGACAAACTTTTCCGTTGCGACATTCACACTAGTCTTAATGGTGTGGCACCTCAGCATATGAGAGATGACCCTTCGGAAGGGAGCGACTCAGAAGGCTGGGGCTGACATATGTTACTCAGCGTGACGAGCCGAGTCCGTAGACACCAAATTTGTGGACTTTGGACAAACTTTTCCGTTGCGACATTCACACTAGTCTTAATGGTGTGGCACCTCAGCATATGAGAGATGACCCTTCGGAAGGGAGCGACTCAGAAGGCTGGGGCTGACATATGTTACTCAGCTTGACGAGCCGAGTCCGTAGATACCCAATTTGTGGACTTTTGACAAAATTTTTCGTCGCAGCAAGCGGGCCTCGGACACGTTTAACGAGGCATCCCTTCCGACGGGAGCGACTTCGAAGCCTGGGGCTGACATATGTTACTCAGCGTGACGAGCCGAGTCCGTAGATACCAAATTTGTGGACTTTCGAGAAAATTTTTCGGAAATTATTAAAACACAGAATTTAACCGTGTCTCCCGGCAGCATATGAGAGACCTCCCATGGCGGCCATTCGGAAGGGAGCGACTCAGAAGCTGGGGCTGACATATGTTACTCAGCGTGACGAGCCGAGTCCGTAGATACCAAATTTGTGGACTTTCGAGAAAATTTTTCGGAAATTATTAAAACACAGAATTTAACCGTGTCTCCCGCAGCATATGAGAGACCTCCATGGCGGCCATTCGGAAGGGAGCGACTCAGAAGGCTGGGGCTGACATATGTTACTCAGCGTGACGAGCCGAGTCCGTAGACACCAAACTTGTGGACTTTTGACAAAATTTTTCGTCGCAGCAAGCGGGCCTCGACACGTTTAACGAGGCATCCCTTCCGACGGGAGCGACTTCGAAGCCTGGGGCTGACATATGTTACTCAGCGTGACGAGCCGAGTCCGTAGATACCAAATTTGTGGACTTTCGAGAAAATTTTTCGGAAATTATTAAAACACAGAATTTAACCGTGTCTCCCGGCAGCATATGAGAGACCTCCCATGGCGGCCATTCGGAAGGGAGCGACTCAGAAGGCTGGGGCTGACATATGTTACTCAGCGTGACGAGCCGAGTCCGTAGACACCAAACTTGTGGACTTTGGACAAACTTTTCCGTTGCGACATTCACACTAGTCTTAATGGTGTGGCACCTCAGCATATGAGAGATGACCCTTCGGAAGGGAGCGACTCAGAAGGCTGGGGCTGACATATGTTACTCAGCTTGACGAGCCGAGTCCGTAGATACCCAATTTGGGGACTTTTGACAAAATTTTTCGTCGCAGCAAGCGGGCCTCGGACACGTTTAACGAGGCATCCCTTCCGACGGGAGCGACTTCGAAGCCTGGGGCTGACATATGTTACTCAGCGTGACGAGCCGAGTCCGTAGATACCAAATTTGTGGACTTTCGAGAAAATTTTTCGGAAATTATTAAAACACAGAATTTAACCGTGTCTCCCGGCAGCAAAAAAAACCTCCCATGGCGGCCATTCGGAAGGGAGCGACTCAGAAGGCTGGGGCTGACATATGTTACTCAGCGTGACGAGCCGAGTCCGTAGACACCAAACTTGTGGACTTTTGACAAACTTTTCCGTTGCGACATTCACACTAGTCTTAATGGTGTGGCACCTCAGCATATGAGAGATGACCCTTCGAAGGGAGCGACTCAGAAGGCTGGGGCTGACAATGTTACTCAGCGTGACGAGCCGAGTCCGTAGACACCAAACTGTGGACTTTGGACAAACTTTTCCGTTGCGACATTCACACTAGTCTTAATGGTGTGGCACCTCAGCATATGAGAGATGACCCTTCGGAAGGGAGCGACTCAGAAGGCTGGGGCTGACATATGTTACTCAGCTTGACGAGCCGAGTCCGTAGATACCCAATTTGGGGACTTTTGACAAAATTTTTCGTCGCAGCAAGCGGGCCTCGGACACGTTTAACGAGGCATCCCTTCCGACGGAGCGACATCGAAGCCTGGGGCTGACATATGTTACTCAGCGTGACGAGCCGAGTCCGTAGATACCAAATTTGTGGACTTTCGAGAAAAATTTTTCGGAAATTATTAAAACACAGAATTTAACCGGTCTCCCGGCAGCATATGAGAGACCTCCCATGGCGGCCATTCGGAAGGGAGCGACTCAGAAGGCTGGGGCTGACAATGTTACTCAGCGTGACGAGCCGAGTCCGTAGACACCAAACTGTGGACTTTGGACAAACTTTTTTCCGTTGCGACATTCACACTAGTCTTAATGGTGTGGCACCTCAGCATATGAGAGATGACCCTTCGGAAGGGAGCGACTCAGAAGGCTGGGGCTGACATATGTTACTCAGCTTGACGAGCCGAGTCCGTAGATACCCAATTTGTGGACTTTTGACAAAATTTTTCGTCGCAGCAAGCGGGCCTCGACACGTTTAACGAGGCATCCCTTCCGACGGGAGCGACTTCGAAGCCTGGGGCTGACATATGTTACTCAGCGTGACGAGCCGAGTCCGTAGATACCAAATTTGTGGACTTTCGAGAAAATTTTTCGGAAATTATTAAAACACAGAATTTAACCGTGTCTCCCGCAGCATATGAGAGACCTCCCATGGCGGCCATTCGGAAGGGAGCGACTCAGAAGGCTGGGGCTGACATATGTTACTCAGCGTGACGAGCCGAGTCCGTAGACACCAAACTTGTGGACTTTTGACAAAATTTTTCGTCGCAGCAAGCGGGCCTCGGACACGTTTAACGAGGCATCCCTTCCGACGGGAGCGACTTGGAAGCCTGGGGCTGACATATGTTACTCAGCGTGACGAGCCGAGTCCGTAGACACCAAATTTGTGGACTTTCGAGAAAATTTTTCGGAAATTATTAAAACACAGAATTTAACCGTGTCTCCCGGCAGCATATGAGAGACCTCCCATGGCGGCCATTCGGAAGGGAGCGACTCAGAAGGCTGGGGCTGACATATGTTACTCAGCGTGACGAGCCGAGTCCGTAGACACCAAACTTGTGGACTTTTGACAAACTTTTCCGTTGCGACATTCACACTAGTCTTAATGGTGTGGCACCTCAGCATATGAGAGATGACCCTTCGGAAGGGAGCGACTCAGAAGGCTGGGGCTGACATATGTTTTACTCAGCTTGACGAGCCGAGTCCGTAGACACCCAATTTGTGGACTTTTGACAAAATTTTTCGTCGCAGCAAGCGGGCCTCGGACACGTTTAACGAGGCATCCCTTCCGACGGGAGCGACTTCGAAGCCTGGGGCTGACATAATGTTACTCAGCGTGACGAGCCGAGTCCGTAGATACCAAATTTGTGGACTTTCGAGAAAATTTTTCGGAAATTATTAAAACACAGAATTTAATAAAAACCGTGTCTCCCGGCAGCATATGAGAACCTCCCATGGCGGCCATTCGGAAGGGAGCGACTCAGAAGGCTGGGGCTGACATATGTTACTCAGCGTGACGAGCCGAGTCCGTAGACACCAAACTTGTGGACTTTGGACAAACTTTTCCGTTGCGACATTCACACTAGTCTTAATGGTGTGGCACCTCAGCATGTGAGAGATGACCCTTCGGAAGGGAGCGACTCAGAAGGCTGGGGCTGACATATGTTACTCAGCGTGACGAGCCGAGTCCGTAGACACCAAACTTGTGGACTTTGGACAAACTTTTCCGTTGCGACATTCACACTAGTCTTAAAGGGGACCTATTATGCAAAATGCACTTTTCCGTGGTTTTCTATCGGTAGTATGTGTCCCTGGCGTGTCTACGACCCCCCAAAATGAAAAAGTCCATCCCTCCGTTCTTTTGCGTTCTCCACCTTTCAAGAAATGTGTGCTCAAACGAGCGGATTGGAGATTCGCCCCTGGTGACGTCAAAGAAGCGATGCCCCTCCCCCCGGGTGGTGACGCTCCCCGAGCTAGTGTGTGTTCCGCCCCCTGAGTCCGTGTTGCAGACGTATCGTTACTTCCCTCCGCGAACACTGGCTTTCGGTAGAACAATGTCGAAGGTACGAGCGAAACACAGTAGTTGCTTTGTTTGTTGGCTGCAACAAACCAACACAGAAAATCTTTTTTCAACCCCTACGCGCCAGGATCTGAAGACCCAGTGGATTCATTTAATTTTGATGGAAATGTTCCCCGCTCCAACTCCGAAAGTGTTGTACGTGTGGTGCTAACCGTTTCACCCTCGACTGCTTTCTCAACGAGGGCCAGGACAATGCAGGATTTGCTACAAGTCTCAAGATAAAGCTTGGATCAGTACCGACTGTCCGTGACCCAATGATAACAACAATATGATGCATATAATAATGATGATGATGACAACACTCAATCATAGTAACATGGTATGCTATTTACAAGTTAAATAACAGACACATGAAAAAAAATATGAAACATAGAAAAACAAACATGCATATAAGAGGAATTTCAAGTTGTAAATATGGGAGGTGGTCTCTGATATCCATGAAGAAAATTTTCAGAATGACGGTCAGCAATGCAAAGATCTGGTACCCAGGTCATGTGATGAACCCCGTGCAGTGTCCAGTCCTTTTCTTCAGGTAGGTGGGAAAAGAAAAAAGAATCGTTACACTAAAGGAAATACATGTATATGAAATATAAAGAAATATGTATATATTATTTCTTAACATGAAAATATCAACATTTCTAAAAGATGCCAGATGATCCTTGCATGTAGATAAACAATTTAAGGATTTTGATACAGATCGAAATAGAGCATTTTTACAGTCGCGGGTTCGAATCCCATCCATGGGCGGTCCAAAACATTTAAAAACATGAAAAGCTTGCTACTTGTCTTCAGGCAGCAAGAAATGCATCCATCAAGTAGTCATGGATATAAAATAAAATGTTCACTTCATTTCTATCTTTCTTTCTCATTTTTCCCTTTTTTTCCTCCTTCCCCCTTCTCCCCCCTTTTTGACGGACGAATGTTCCCCAACAGCGACCTAGCTTTGTGATAGGATGGAAAGCCAAGACTTGTGGGAAAGAAGAGAATCTAAGCTTTACAATGAGGTATTACTCCACTAAATCAGATAATGCTATCCTGAAATAGCAGCTTAAATATAGAGACCAGATTTGACCTCTGACCGAGCACTGAAAGCTGCCTAAAATTGACCACATTAAATGTCTGGTTAATAACAA